>NW_022436966.1:11871258-11931996 GCF_009761245.1 Sapajus apella
TTTTTTTTTTTTTTTTTTTTTTTTTTTTTTTTTTTTCTAATTTAATGTTCTTCTGCCTTTGCAGCATCTCTCTTTTTTATCACATTTGATTGTTCTGGAAGATCTTTTCCACATTTGAAATATATGATTATTACCAGTTTATCAATATCATTGTTAGATTTGTTAACGTAAAAAAATTAATTTAAAAAAGTTTTCTTATTTTCTGTTTTGTCGAGACAGGGTCTCACACTGTTCCCCAGGCTGGAGTACAGTGGCACCATCAAATAGCTGGGGTCAAGCAATCCTCCTACTTCAGCCTCCCAAGTAGCTGGGAACACAGGCATGTCCCACCATACCCTACTAAAAAAAAAATTTTTTTTTTAATGTCTTGTAGGGATGGGGTCTCACTGCGTTGCCCATGCTACTGGCTGCTAGGCTTGAGCAATCCTCCCACCTTGGCCTCCCAAAGTACTGGGGTTGTAGGCATGAGCCACCACACCTAGTCCACATGTTTACCTTTTTAATATTGACTGGGAGCCTTCTTTAACTGAAAGATTTATTTCACAAAATAGATTAGATCTTCTGAACATTAATTTTCCTTCATCTTTAAGTAACTTTGGTATTAGAAATTACATATTAATTTAAAATATTGTATTGCCTTGTCCATAAGTGTCCTGTCTTTTAGAGGTATTCTCTACTTGTTAGCTATAGCTGTCCTTTGTACAACTACCATAGCATATGTATTTGTTTACCTGGGGTGCATATCATGCATGTTCTTTGTACCAAGTACTACTGAATATTAATGTTATAAATATTTAATATAAAGTTATTTAATATATTTAAAATATTTAATAGAGGGTTATATAATAATGTAACCTTAATATAAACATTAAGGTTACCTGTACATCAAAGTGCTGTATGTTACAGTGTTATAGCTGGGAAGACAAAACACATGCTAATTTGATCAGAATTAGATTAGGTGTATCTAATGAATGCTTCACAAGCTAAAACAACAGAATGATACAGCAAGTTGGTGCTGGGGAAAAAAAAAAGAACAGAATGATAAGAGTCTAAGTCTGGCCCTTTAGCCAAGTTTCATTCACATAAATGGAAAGAAATGCCTGATGTATTAAAGGAAGGAAAGGTTTCACTGCACAAGAATATGCCAAAATGAGATTCCTGCATTTGTTTCTGATTTAGAATTTCTTTTATCTGCTTTTAGGTTCTTGTCCACAGCATATGTTAATTTTTACATGTTCTTTTAGAGTAATGGCATTTTCAATTTAGGCCTCTTGTCTAAATTACTGTCAGGAAAATCTCAGGATTTTTGACTGGGTTACTTGTCTCTTGCTGTGTTATACCTTAGTGTATCCTGTGCTGGTGGGTTGTGTTATATCTTAGTGTATCCTGTGCCAGTGGGTCACAGAATAAAATTTTAAAGAACAAACAGTACACATAATTAGCAAGTAAGGATGTTTAAAAGAACATTTAATTTTCCAAAAGATATTTTTATAACAAGAGAAAGGGAGAGATAATAAAACATTTAAATGAGATTTGTGTTATGTAAAATTTATTACTTTCCTCTAGATTTTCATTTAGCTTTAGGCCATATGTGTCTGTCTGTTCGTGTCATACGTGTTTTGTCCTTCGCAACCCATATTACGCTTGGCTATATTAGTCACTTTTTCCCCCATCCTCCAAACTATAAGCTCATTGATATTAGGGCTCAGAGTGTCTTTTTTTCTCTAAAGATTCAGGTTTTACTCTGTTGCCCAGGCTGGAGTGCAGTGCTATAATCATGGTTCACCGCAGCGTGGAACTTCTGGGATCCTGGGCGCTCTCTCTCTCTCTCGCTAATTTTTTTAATTTTTATTTATTTTTTAGTAAAAACAGGATTTTGCCATGTTGGCCAGGCTGGTCTTGAACTCCTGACTTCAGGTGATCCACCCACCTCAACCTCCCAGAGTGCTGGGATTATAGGCAGGAGCCATCGCGCCTGGCCCTTTTGCTTCAACCTTGAGAGTAGCTAGGAACTGTAGGTCCACACCATCATGCCCAGCTAATTTAAAAAAATGTTTTTAAGAGACAGAGTCTCACTGTGAAGCCCGGGTGGGTTTTAAACTTCTGAGCTAAAGCAGTCTTTCTACTTTGGTGTCCCAAATTGCCACCACACCTGGCTGGGAAATATTAATATGTGAAATGAAAGAATTTTCAAATAAAGAGTGGTAGTTTTTTATTTATTCAGTTGTTTTGAGATAAGATCTCACTGTGCCACCCATGCTGGAGTACAGTGGCACAGTCGTACACTGTAGCCTCAAACTTCTGAGCTCAGGCATTTACCCTGCCTCAGCCCTGAAAATAGCTAGGAGTACAGGAATGTGCCACCACATCCAGCTAATTTTTTCTCATTTTTGATAGAGACACGGTTTGATTATGTCGTCCAGGCTGGTGTTGAATTCCTGACCACAAGTGATGCTCCAGCCTTGGCCTCCCAAAGTGCTGGAGTTCAGCTATATCACCATCCCTAGCCATCACTGAAGTCATAAACGTCCTCTAGGTGGTCTTGATTCTCTATCAGAGTCATGATCCAGATAATCCCCCATCCTTTTTAAAAAATGGCATTTAGGCTGGGCGAGGTGGCTGACACCTGTAATCGCAGCCAGTACTTTGGGAGGCCAAAGTGGGCAGATCACCTGAGGTCAGGAGTTCAAGGCTAGCCTGACCACCAAGGTGAAACCCTGTCTCTTTTAAAAATACAAAAATTAGCTGGGTGTGGTGGCGGGTGCCTATAATCCCAGCTACTCGGGAAGTTGAGACAGGAGAATCTTTTGGACCCAGGAGGCGGAGGTTGCCGTGGGCCAAGATTGCGCCATTGCACCCTGGATAAGAGCAAAACTCTGTCAAAAAAAAAAAGAAAAAAAAAAAAACTTGCTCACATTGTTTCACTTCCTCTATTTAGAGAAGAAGCTAGTTTATGAAACAACTAGTCCAAAGTGGAAAGATCGTAATTACAAGGGTTGGTTTTATAAGTAGTTGGGCCACTAAAATTTCTGAGTTGTACAGTTTAGTGTCTTTGGTTGGCAGACCAAAGCTGATCCACTCATAAATTCTTGTTTAGTGCTCTTCTTTGAGGTGAGACACATGTGGTACATTTATTGGCACCGTAATACTGGGTATATTATTTAACCTCATATTTTGGCTTGTGTTGTGAGGTTTTGGGGGTTAGCTAATGTTTAGGAAGCCCTGTGCTTCTGTGTGCTGAGTATCAATAAGCAGTGGATTCCCAACTGTTTTTCGTGAAATATCTGCATTTCACCAAATCACCTTATTCCAGTCTCAAAATACCCTGAAATTCCTGAAATACCTTCTTTTTTTTTTTTTTGAGACGGAGTTTCGCTCTTGTTACCCAGGCTGGAGTGCAATGGCGCGATCTCGGCTCACCACAACCTCCGCCTCCCGGGTTCAGGCAATTCTCCTGCCTCAGCCTCCTGAGTCGCTGGGATTATAGGCACACGCCACCATGCCCAGCTAATTTTTTGTATTTTTAGTAGAGACGGGGTTTCACCATGTTGACCAGGATGGTCTCGATCTCTTGACCTCGTGATCCACCCGCCTCGGCCTCCCACAGTGCTGGGATTACAGGCTTGAGCCACCGCGCCCGGCCCTGAAATACCTTCTTAAGTGAGCTCAGTAACACCTACTTTTCTGTGTCCTTTACAATTTTTTCACCACAGTCTCAGAAGCTTCAGAAACAGAACTAATCGGGTCACTCCTGCTTAAGATCTCCCATTAATTGTATTGAAGCTATTTAACATGTTTCCTTTAATTGATATTGGCCTTTGAGAATTTCCTGTATTTGCCTTATTTATTAGGTTTAAAATGTACGTTTGGATACGTTTTGCCTTGTGCATGTTCCCATGAAACTAACTCTGTATAATCAAGATTTCCCTCTCTCCAATTACTTTCACCTTCACTGTGCCACTCCGCATATGCTTGTTGTCACTCATTTGAGTGGGATCCCTGGATTATATGGTTTATTTTATTTACTTATTTATTTTAAGACAGAGTCACACTCTGTTGCCCAGGCTGGAGTGCAATGTTGCACTCTTGGCTCATTGCAACCTCCGGCTCTCGAGTTCAAGCAATTCTTTTTTTTTTTTTTTGAGACAGAGTTTCGCTTTTATCCAGGCTGGAGTGCAATGGCGCGATCTCGGCTCCCCACAACCTCTGTCTCCTGGGTTCAGGCAATTCTCCTGCCTCAGCCTCCTGAGTAGCTGGGATTACAGGCATGTGCCACCACGCCCAGCTAATTTTTTGTATTTTTAGTAGAGACGGGGTTTCACCATGTTGACCAGGATGGTCTCGATCTCTTGACCTCGTGATCCACCCACCTCGGTCTCCCAAAGTGCTGGGATTACAGGCTTGAGCCACCGCGCCCGGCCGAGTTCAAGCAATTCTTGTGCCTCTGCCTCCCGAGTAGCTGGGATTACAGGCATGTACCACCACACCTGCCTAATTTTTGTTTTTGTAATAGAAATGGAGTTTCACCATGTTGGCCTGGCTGATCTCAAACTCCCAACCTCAGGTGATCCGCCCACTTTGGCCTCCCAAAGTGCTGAGATGATAGGTGTGAGCAATTGCCCTGGGCCCATATGGATGTTTTGGTGTATGTTTAAGCATCCAGCTATCTTCCAAAGTGGTTGTATCAGTCTCACCAATATATTCAATATTCACATCTTGGCTGACACTTGATCTGCACAGTGCTTTTAATTTGGCTGTTGTAGTACATAGATTAGCACCTCATTGTGGTTTTAATTTCCATTTCCATGTGAAGTAGTGCTGTACTGCGTTCCATCACATATCCTTCCATGTTCTTTGCCATGGCAGTATGTTTTCCGGTGAAGCACCTGTTAAGAAATTTGCCCAGTTTTTCTTGGGCTATTTTTTTTTTTTTCTTTCCTTTTTTTTTTTTTTTTTTTTTTTTTTTGAGACAGAGTCTTGCTCTGTCACCAAGCACCAGGCTGGAGTGCAGTGGCACGATCTCGGCTCACTGTAACCTCCACCTCCCGGGCTCAAGCAGTTCTCCTGCCTCAGCCTCCCGAGTAGCTGGGATTACAGGTGCACGCCACCATGCCCAGTTTGTATTTTTAGTAGAGATGGGGTTTCACCATGTTGGTCAGGATGGTCTCAATCTCTTGACCTCGTGATCTGCCTGCCTTGGCCTCCCAAAGTGCTGGGATTACAGGCGTGAGCCCCCGTGCCTGGCTGGCCCATTTTCTTATTGAGATCTAAGGGCTCTTTGTAGTCTAGTCAGGAGTATTTTGTTAGCTGTATGATTTGCAAGTGTTTTCTGTCTGTGGGTTCCTTTTTAATTTTGTAATGGTGTCTTTTGAAGAGCAAAAATTTCAAATTTTGATTGAATTCAATGTTGATTTTTTTTTTTGTATAGTCGTGCTTTTTGTGTTGTATTCAAGAAATTTTTATCATGCAAAGGTAAATTAAAATATTCTGTAAGTTTTTGGCCTGGCACAGTGGCTCACACCTGTAATTCCAGCAATTTGGGAGGCAGAGGCAGGTGGATCACTTGAAGTCAGCAGTTCAAGACCAGCCTGGTCAACAGGATGAAAACTCATCTACTAAAGATAAAAAAAGCTAGCCACGTGTGGTGGCGAATTGCTTGAACTGGGGAGGTGGAGACTGTAGTAAGCTGAGATCATACCACTGCACTCCAGCCTGGGCGACAGAGCAAGACTGTCTCCAAAAAAAAAAGGTATTCTATAAGTTTTCTTACAGAGGCTTTGTAGTTTTAGCTCTTGTGTTGAGATCTGTGATTTGGCTGAGTGCAGTGGCTCACATGTATAATACCAACAATGGGAGGCCAAGTTCAGTGGGTCTCTTGACCAGCCATGGCAAAACCTGGTCTCTATAAACAAGACAGAAAAAATTAGGCAGGCATGGTGGAATGCCCCTGTAGTCCGGACTACGGGGAAGCTAAGGTGGAAGGAGTGCTTGAGTTCAGGAGCGGGAGAATGCAGCGAGCCAAGATCATGCCATTGCGCTCCAGCCTGGACGACAGAGACCCTGTCTGAAAAAAGCATTCTGTGATGCATTTTAATTTTTGTATATGATGTGAGATAAGGGTCAAGGTTTGTTTGTTTATTTATTTATTTTTTTTGAGGCAGAGTCTTGCTCTGTTGCCAGGATGGAGTGCAATGGCATGATCTAGGCTCACTGTAGCCTCTGACTCCTGGGTTCAAGTGATTCTTCTGCCTCAGCCTCCTGATTAGCTGGGACTACAGGTGCCTGCCACCATGCCCAGCTAATTTTTGTATGTTTAGTAGAGACAGCATGTCACCATATTGGCCAGGCTGATCTCGAACTCTTGACCCTGTGATCCATCTGTCTTGGCCTCCCAAAGAGCTGTGATTACAGACAGGGGCCACTGTACCCGGCCTATTTATTTGTTTTTAAGAGAAGATCTCATTTGGTCTCCGAGGCTGAGGTGCAATGATGTAATCACAGCTCACTGCAGCCTTGACCACCCAGTTTCAAACGATCCTTCTAACTCAGGCTCCCTAGTAGTTGGGACCGCAGATATGCACCCCTACACTCAGCTAATTTGTTAAAAATTTTTCATAGTGACAGGGTTTCACTGTTTTGCCAGGCTGGAGTGCAGTGTCACATTCATGGCTCAGTGCAGCCTAGAACTCCTGGGCCCAAGCTTTCTTCTCCCCTCAGTCTCCCAAGGTTTATTTTTGTACGTTATCTGATTGTTCCAGCAACGTTTATTGGAGAGATTATTTTTCTCCATCAGATTTCCTTGCAACTTGTTGAAAAACTTTGACCTAGGGGCCAGGTGTGTTGGCCCCTAAGTCAAATTCTGCTGCCTCAATCTCCCAGCTGCTTGGGAGATTGAGGCACGGAGAATTGCTTGAATCCGGGAGGCAGAGGTTTCATGAGCCGAAATTGCGCCATTGCACCCTATCCTGGGCAACAAGTCTGTCTCAAAAAAAAAAGAAAGAAAGAAAGAAAAAGAAAACAGTATTTTGTCTTTTTCACATTGTCTAAAAGTATATAGCATGTGTTTTCAAGATTCATATTTGTTATGGCATGTACTCAAATTTCATTCCCCTTTAAGCCGGATAATTCATTGTACCTGTATACATGTATACCACATTTTGTTTGTGTATTCATCTATTGATAGACATTGGGGGCTTTTCACTTTTTTCGTTTTTTTTTGTGATAGGGTCCCACTCTGTTGCAAGCTGGAGTGCAGTAGCAGGATTATGGTTTACTCGAGCCTCAACTTCCAGGGCTCAAGCAATCCTCCTGCCTCATCTCCTGCATAACTGGGACTACATGATAGTGCCATCATACCTGGCTCACTTTTTTATTTTTTGTAGAGGTAGGATCTCACTATGTTGCCTAGGCTGGTCTTGAACTCCTGGGCTCAAGTGATCGTTCTGCCTCAGCTATCTTTTAGATTTTTTTATCAGTCTGCCTCAGCCATCTTTTAGATTTTTTTATCAGTATGTTTGAGGCCATACACATTCATATGATAATGGTGAATGTTTGTATAGATCCATTTCTCTTAAGATTATCAAAGTAGGTTTAATTCTAGACTATCTAGGGGAGCCCTAAGTTGTTAACTCCCGCTTTAGAGTTATTGGAATTATTGTTAGCTATTTGTCTTCCATGGCATTGTTCTCAGAACTGTTAATATTTCATTGTGAGCACAGCAGTAACAATGTCCTGCATACCCTGTGTAAGTAAAGAGAACAGATCACTATACTTTATTGACCATCTTTCCAAAGATCAATTTTGGTGGTGGGTTTTTTTTTTTTTTTTTTTTTTTTTTTTTGAGACAGTCTCCCATTGTTGCCCAGGCTCCTGGAGTGCAGTGGTATGATCTTGGCTCACTGCAACCTCTTGCCTCCTGGATTGAAGTGATTCTCATACCTCAGCCTCCCGAGTAGCTGGGACTACAGGTGTGCACCACCACGCCTGGCTATTATTTTGTATTTCAGTAGAGACGGGTTTCACGATGTGGGCCAGGCTGGTCTCAAACTCCTGGCCTCAAGCGATCCACTCACCTCAGCCTCCCACAGTGCTAGGATTACAGATGTAAGCCACCACATCTGGCCAATTTTGATGTTTTGATGGGCTGATATTTGTAATAAACATTTCAATTATATATGGCATTGATGTAGAAATGTACCAGATTTACATTTTTTTAGCTTGTGTATTTTTTTTTTTTTTTTTTAAATAAAATTTTTTTTTCTTTTTTAGAAGAGACGAGGTTTCACCATGTTGGCCAGGCTGGTCTCAAACTCCTGACCTCAGGTGATCCACCCGCCTTAGCCTCCCAAAGTACTGGGATTACAGGTGTGAGTCACTGCGCCCAGCTAAACAAATGTTTAAACTAAGATTGGTTCAGAACTGGATTGAACTTTTTTTTTTTCTTTCTTTGTAATTTACATTTTTAATAGTGTGTTGAAAGCCTTAAACCATTTTCTGTGGTGCAGGTTGAGTGTCTCTTACTGGAAGTGCTTGGGATGAGAAGTGTTCCAGATTTTGGGCTTTTTCAGATTTTGGAATGTTTGCATTATGCTCATTGGTTAAGCATCCCAAATCTGAAATGCTCTAGTGAGCATTTCTTTTTAAGTGTCATGTTGGTGCTTTGGAACTTGCAGATTGTGGAGTATTTCAGATTTCAGATTTGGGGTACTTAAACGGTACATTAAAATTAGCTTCTGTGAAGAAGAGGAACTGGAAAATGTAACATGGACTCCCACATTCTAAGAATTTGCCTAGGAATGCATCTTTCTTTTAATAAGTCAGGTCCTTATTTGGTTGAAAACGTTTACTATATGACTATCACAGACTACGTAAGATGCTGATGTACAACTATATGACTTGAAGTTTGAGTTTTGCTTCCATGGGAATATGGCACCATTTGAATCAATTTGTTCTCAATATTTTAAAGAGTGTTAGTGAATTCTGTTCATATAAAAATCAAGTTCAATAATGCATGGTTTTTACCCTATCATTGAGTATCCAGTGTTTACAAGGTGTTTCTGAAGGATAAGATTGTTATTGCTGTGTAAATAACATGCCAGATGGTATGTACCTTCTAAGTTAGCATAGGGTTTATTTAGATATCACCTTTTTAGCTTGCTGAAGTTGATACTCTGCAGTTGCAAGTTTATATTGACCATTTGGCATTGGTGTGTTTTTATTTGAAATGGGAGTGTTAAAACATATCTATATTGAGAAAATAGAGCCGGAATATTAAAGATGTATGCATTGCCTCTTGGATTTGGAACTTTTACATGTCATAAGCTGTCTTTCAGTGAATGGTTAGGCATTTCTACAGGTGTGTATTATATTTTGACTACATTTTATATGGCTTCAAAAAAACAACTTTACAAGAAGCATTTAGAGCTTTTGACCTATCTTGTTTTTTTTTTTTTTGTTTTTTTGAGACAGAGCCTCTTGCAGTGGTGGAACCTTGTCTCACTGCAACCTCTGCCTCCCGGGTTCAAGTGATTTTCCTGCGTCAGTTTCCCTAATAGCTGGGAATATGGGGACCACACCCAGCTAATTTTTTTTTTTTTTTAAATTTTTAATAGAGATGGGTTTTTTTTTTTTTTTTTTTTTTTTTTTTTTTAAGACGGGGTTTCACCATGTTGGTCAGGCTGGTCTTGAACTCCCAACCTCAGGTGATCCGGCCGCCTTGGCCTCCAAAGTGCTTCAATTATAGGCGTGAGCTACCACGCCCCGCCAAGGTGGGGTTTCACTATGTTGGCCAGGCTGGACTTGAATTCTGCCTCAGGTAATCTACCTGCCTCGGCCTCCCAAAGTGCTGGGATTACAGGTGTCAGCCACCATGCCCAGCCTGACCTAGCAACTTTGAGTGTGAATTTTTATTTATTTTGAGGAGAATAAGGTCTTGGGACACTATGATTTTAACAATACTAAGTCAGTGTCTGAATCCGTTGAAGATCCTGATGGCAACCTCAAGAAGGTAATTACTGCATTTATCAAAGACACACAATTCAATGAGAACCTTTGTTTGAAATGTTTTATTTAATTATTTTTGATACGGAGTCTCGCTCTGTCACCCAGGCTGGAGTGCAGTGGCACAATCTCGGCTCACTGCAACCTCTGCCTCCCAAGTTTAAGCAATTCTCCTGCCTCAGCCTCTTGAGTAGCTGGGACTGCAGGTGTAAGCCACTATGCCCAGCTAATTTTGAATTTTTAGTAGACGGGTTTTGCCATGTTGGCTAGACTTGTCTTGAACTCCTGGCCTCAAGTGATCCGCCCACCTTGGCCTTCCAAAGTGCTAGGATTGCAGGTGTGAGCTACTGCACCTAGCCTTGTTTGTTTCTTTATCTTTAATCCGTCTTGAGTTGCCTTGTTTTTTTAAAGAGACAGAGACCCACTCTGTTTGTTGCCCATGCTGGAGTGCAGTGGCACAATCATAGCTCATTGTAGCCTCGATCTCCTGGGTGATGGGTAGAATTCTTCTGGTACAGCCCAAGTAGCTAGAAGTATAGGGAGGAATTACTGCACCCAACTAAGTTTTTAATTTTTTTGTGGAAATGAGGCCTTGCTGTATTGCCCAAGGCCTCAAACTTGATTCTTGAAACCATCCTCTCACCTCAGCCTTCCAAACCTCTAGGATTACAGGTGTGAGCCATGGTGCCTGACCTGTTTTTTATTTTTAGATCAAGGTTTCTTCACCTTTTTCTTTTTTCCTTTTTTTTTTTTTTTTGAGATGGAGTCTCCTTCTGTTGCACAGACTGGAGTGCAGTGGCCCCATCTTGGCTCACTACAACCTCTGCTTCCTGGGTTCAAGTAATTCTGCCTCAGCTTCCCCGAGTAGTTGGGACTATAGGCTCATGCCACCACGCCCAGTTAATTTTTTGTACTTTTAGTAGAGGCGAGGTTTTACCATGTTGGCCAGGCTGGTCCTGAACTCTTGACCTCAGGTGGTCTACCAGCCTCAGAGTGTTGGGATTGATTATAGGCGTGAATCACTGTGCCAAGCCTTCTTCACCTTTTATATCAAGCTTTTTAAGGAAGAGCTTAAAAAGCTAATTTTAAGAAATTAAAATGTATTATGTAAATATCTGTTTTGCAACTTAGACACACTAATTTATTTAGCACAGAAAGTCAGACGAGTAATGGATCATTCTCTGTCAAATCTCAAGCTGAGCTAACATTTCAATTTTCTACCTAGATATGTATTATATCATTGCTAATTTATTTTTTATAATTATTTTTATTTCTTAGCTATTAGTAGAGATCATTGCTAATTTATTTTTAAGTGCAGTTCACAATTGGAATTTTTTTGTTGTTGTTTTTGATATGGAGTCTCACTCTGTCACCCAGGCTGGAGTGCAGTGGCATAATCTCAGCTTACTGCAAAGTCTACTTCCTGGGTTCAAATGATCTTGTGCCTCAGCCTCCTGAGTAGCTGGGATTACAGGCACCCACCACCTTGCCCGGCTAATTTTGTTGTATTTTTGTAGTGGAGACAGTTTCACCATGTTGGCCAGGCTGGTCTGGAACTCTTGACTTCAAGTGTTCTGTCTGCCTCGGCCTCCCAAAGTGTTGGGATTACAGGCCTGAGCCACCCCTGGCTGGAATGCCACTTAATTGAGCTGCCTTTTTTTTTTTTTTAATTTTAGGCAAGCCTTGAGGAAGGGATTTGGAGAATGAACAATGGTACCTGATCAAATAATCCTTGTAGCAGGCAATCAGAGCTTCTAGGGCCACTGTACCTGGTTTAATTGATAATAATCTTTAAGGAACAAAAGGGTCAGTACTATCAGAATTATTTATTACATGTAGTGAGCATTAAGGACATATGGAAAGTAGTTTGAAGTAAAGTATTGCTATAAAAGTGAGAATCGGTCAGGTGAGGTGGCTTACACCTGTAATCCCAGCACTTTGGAATGCCAAGGTGGGCGAATCACCTGAAATCAGGAATTTGAAACCAGCCTGGCCAAGATGGTGAAATCCCATCTCTACAAAAAAAGCCAGGCACTGTGGCTCACCTCTGTGTTCCTAGCACTTTGGGAGGCCGAGGCAGGAAAATCACCTAAACCCAGGAGGCAGAGGTTGCAGTGAGCCGAGATTGTGCCACTTGCTGCACTGCAGTCTGGGGGACAGAGTGAGGCTCTGTCTCAAAAAAAAAAAAAAAAAAAAAATGTAGCCAGACGTGGTGGCACACACTTGTAGTCTCAGGTACTCAGGAGGCTGAGGCAGGAGAAAAGCTTGAACCTAGAAGGCTGGCCATGTTGGTGAGCCAAGATCACATCACTGCATTCCAGCCTCGTTGACAGAGGGAGACACTGTCTCAAAAAGAAAAAAAAAAAAAGAATGTTGCATAGGTTATCCAAATTCTTGTTTTTTTGTTTTGTTTTGTTTTGTTTTTTGAGACAGAGTTTTGTTCTTATTGCCCAGGCTGGAGTGCAATGGTGCAGTCTCAGCTCACTGAAACCTCCACCTCCCAGGTTCAAGTGATTCTCCTGCCTTGGCCTCCTGAGTAGCTGGGATTACAGGCATGCGCCACCACGCCTGGCTAATTTTGTATTTTTGGTAGAGACGGGCTTTCTCCATGTTGGTCAGTCTGGTCTCAAACTCGCAACCTCAGGTGATTCGCCAGCCTCGACCTCCCAAAGTACTGTGATTATAGGCATGAGCCATCACCCCTGGCCAGATTGCCCAAATTTTTATAATTCAGTTCTCATTTAAAAAGAGAATTGATTTCCTACTTTTTGTTTTTAAAAATTGTATTAGGTTGGGCATGGTGGGTCAGGCCTGTAATTCCAACATTTTGGGAGGCCAAGGCAGGAGGATTGCTTGAGATCTTGAGGCCAAGGCCAGCCCTGGGAATAGTGAGACCAGAAAAAATTAGCCAGGCATGGTGCTATGCAGCTGGCTGAGGCAGGGGGATTGCTTGAGCCCAGGAATTCAAGGCTGTGGTGAGATATGGTGGGACTGCTGCATTCTAGCCTGGGCAACAGAGCAAGACCCTGTCTCTGAAACAAAGTATAAACAAGATATTTTCCACTTCTGCATTCATTTTATGTACTTGTAGCATAAATGTTACTATGCATATTAACACTTAACACCATTAGATTTCCATTACATGTATTATATTGTTTTGCTGCATTGATAGTATTTTTTCGTTATTAGGAAAGTCTTTGTAATTACTGTTTTAGAAATTTTTTATTTTGGGTATTGTGGGAAATGGCTTTGCCGGCCATAGTGGCGCATGCCTGTAGTCCCAGCTACTCAGGAGGTTGAAGCTGGAGGATGGCTTAAGTCCAGGAGTTCTGGGCTGTAGTGTGCTGTGCCAATCAGATGTCCACACTAAGTTTGCCATCAATATGGTGACCTCCTGGGAGCGGGGACCACCAGGTTGCCTAAGGGGAGGGGTAAACCGGCCCAGGTTGGAAACAGCAGGTCAAAACTCCTGTGCTGATCAGTAGTGGGATTGCGCCTGAATAGCCACTGCACTCCAGCCTGGGCAACATAGTGAGACCCCATCTCTTTAAAAAAAGAAAAAGTGAATTTAATACATTAGCTCATAGTTATACAATCTCATAAGCATTTTGCTACCTTAAAGTTGGCTATGTTTACTGCTAATTTTAATGGCTAAATTTTTTATTTTCCTTCTCAACGAAAATTTCAGTTGGTTCTTTCTATATATGCTAGATGAGGCTTGGAACATACAGCCCTACATCGCTTACCTGCTTTTCCAAAATTCTGAAAGCTATGAAAATGAAAAGTCATAATGTAACTGATTTGGTGACAAAGCCTAAATTAAACAGATATGAGAGTATTAGTTGTTAATTTTACATAGTAGGAAAGAGTAATTTGTTCAGTTAGAATTGCTACTTAATATCGTTTTGGTGTTTTAATATAGGTGCACCACACTTTTTATTTTTTTTTATTTTTTTTATTTTTTTAAGATAGAGTCTCGCTCTGTCGTCCAGGCTGGAGTGCAGTGGCACGATCTTGGCTCACTGCAAACTCCACCTCCCAGGTTCAAGCAATTCTCCTGCTTTAGATTTTCATTACTATAGTCCCAAGTAGCTGGGACTACAGGCGACTGCCACCATGCCCGGCTAATTTTTGTGTTTTTAGTAGAGATAGGGTTTCGCCATGTTGTTCAGGATGGTCTTGATCTCCTGACCTCATGATCCGCCAGCTCCGGCCTCCCAAAGTGCTAGGGTTACAGGCATGAGCCACCACGCCCAGCCTGCACCACACTTCTTTAAAAAATGTTCTGAGAATTAAAAATTTTGCAACATTATTGAATCCTGTGCTCTTGGAGAATGAAACCTATAGTAGATGCTCAGCAAATTCTGCATGAAGCAAATTAAAATCCAGGATATGAGTATCTTGTCTTAATTATTTAAAGAGTAGGTTTTACTATGAAGAGATCCTTAAGAAATGTTTCCCTAAACCTCCTCCCTCTTTTATTTAATGTTGTGTGTGTGGAGAAGTTAATGTATTTTTTTATGAGCTTAATGTTGCAAATAATGTATAGTGGTAAACAATAACATGTATATTAATTCATTTTTGAAACATGGTCTCACTGTGTTGCCCCGGCTGGAGTGTAGTGGCACAGTCTCAGCTCACTGAAGCCTTCATCTCTAGGCCTCAAGCAATCTGCCCACCTCATCCTCCCAAAGTGCTGGGATTACAGGAGTAAGCCACTGTGCCCAAGCCATAAGTAAATTTTTATGAGTTAAAAGTTTGGGTCAGGCATGGTGGCGTATGCCTATAATCTCAGCATTTTGGGAGGCCAAGGCAGACGCATTACTTGAGGTCAGGAGTTTCAGACCAGCCTGGCCAACATGGTGAAAACTGGTTTCTACAAAAATTAGCCAAGGTGTGGTGGTACGCGCCTGGAATCCCAGTTGTTTGGGATGCTGAGGCAGGAAAATCGCTTGAACCCGGGAGGTGGAGGTTGCAGTGAGCCGAGATTGCAACTCTGCACTCCAGCCTGGGCAACAGATTAAGACTCTGTCTCTAAAGGAAGAAAGAAAGGGCTGGGTGCAGTGAGTTACGAATCGAGCACTTTGGGAGGCTGAGGCAGATGGATCATTTGAGGTCAGGAGTTTGAGACCAGCCTAGACAAAATGGTGAAACCTTGTCTCTACTAAAAATACAACAGTTAGCTAGGTGTGGTGGTGCTCACCTGTAATCCTAGGTACTTGGGAGGCTTAGGCAGGAAAATCACTTATCTGGGAGGCAGAGGTTGCAGTGAGCCAAGATGATGCCACTGCACTCCATTGTGGGTGACATAGCAGGACTCTGGGTTTCACCTGTTTCTTTTCTTTTTGGAGACAGATTATGATGAGAGAAACTGGAATAGCAGTTTGTTACAGGCTGGGTGTGTTGGCTTATTCCTGTAATTCCAGCACTTTGGGAGACCTATGTAGGAGGATCACTTGAGCCTAATTTAAGACCAACCCAGGCAGCAATGCCAGATCCCATCTTTAAAAGTATGAATAGCACATTAAACTCAGTGGATTTTTTTTTGGGGGGGGGGGGGGGGGGGGCGGCGGACAATCTCGCTCTGTCACCCAGGCTGGAGTGCAATGGCCCGATCTCTGCTCGCTGCAACCTCTGCCTCTTGGGTTCAAGCGATTCTCCTGCCTCAGCCTCCTGATAGCTGAGATTACAGGCGCCTACCACCATACCCAATTATTTTTTGTATTTTTAATTTTTGTATTTCATCATGTTGGTCAGGATGGTCTAACTCCTGACCTGAGGTGATTCACCCCTCTCGGCCTCCCAAAGGGTTGCTGGGATTACAAGTGTGAGTCACCATGCCAGAATTTTTTTTAAATGCCGATATTGGTGATGGGTTGAGAGTATATTATCTGATTTTACTTAGTCCTCCCTCTCCCACATTAATTACAAATACAGTTCTCAGAATGTATTTGCGTGCTACAAAAGAGATAATTTGTTTTATATGTGCAATTTTTTTAAATAGGAATAAAAAAATACGTTGTTGGCCTCATTATCAAGACATCATCTGACCCAACTTGTGTAGAGGTAAGAGTTTATTTTGGAGACTATTAGGAGAGCATAAAATCATTTAGATATTGAGTCTTTGACTACAACCTAATTTGTCAAGACACATAATCCCACATAAGCACAATCAATCATTTGCAGTAGAGCTGTAATCATTTGTTTCTTAGGAGGATTGTCTATGCTTATATTCTTATTTATTGTACTTACCTCAGGCTCTCATTTAATCTTTTATCTTTCTTTAGAAAGAAAAGGTGTATATCGGAAAATTAAATATGATCCTTGTTCAGGTAAGCTTTGCCTTCTAAGAAGAAATATGCTTATTATTTGAATAAAATGTTTGACCTACTTAGGAAATAAAGTATATTAATATTTTACAGAAGTAATGATAGTATTCTAACAATAATAGGTACCCTATTGTCTAGTACCTGAATGTTAATTTGCTGTGGCAGGAAACATCAAATAATGTTAAAGCTGTCATTTATGTGGCTGCAGTATGCATTGGACTGTTTCTTGGTTTTTTTTTTTTTTTTTTTTTTTTTTGAGACAGAGTCTCACTCTGTTGCCCAGGCTGGAGTGCGGTGGCACCATTTTAGCTCACTGCAAACTCCGCCTCCTGGGTTCAAGCAATTCTTCTGCCTCTGCCTCCTGAGTAGCTAGAATTACAGGTGTCTGCTACCACATCTGGCTAATTTTTTGTAGCTTTAGTAGATACAGGGTTTTTACCGTGTTGGCCAGGCTGGTCTCAAACTGTTGACCTCAGGTAACCACCCAGCTTGGCCACCCAAAGTTCTGGGATTACAGGCATGAGCCACTGCTCCCCGCCAGATTGTTTTTTAATTTTCTAATATGCCTGTGCATGTTCCCTTTGCATGTTATCTGTCTCAATCCTTTGATTTTTTTCTGACCTTCTAATTGATTCCCATGCTTAGTCATTAAACTATGTTGACCAAATTCATAATTTTTATATGTATCTGTTTCCTATACTAATGTCATAATTTTTTTTCCAGAGGACCCTTGTATGTGAGGGGGGAAAAACACATTTTCTGTTGAAATAAGGTTTAGAAACATCCAAGTCTCCAAAAACTTCAGTGTATTCAGTGATTAACTCCAGCTGTTATTATACTTTAGACTTTTCTGTTAGCCCTTCTCTGAATGGGGAGAGGGAGGAGAGAATATAGAGAAGGTTAACATGTATTATTAGAATCCGGGAAATCCCTAGTGTGTGACATCAGTAGTCCAGACTTGCATACAAATACAATGCAGTTCATGAGGCTTTTGGTAAAAGATTATTCAGGCCCTGATTGCAGTGCCTCCTTTCTTCTAAATTCATATGTCCAAACCCTGCCACATTTCAAGGCTTAAATTTCATCCAGTAGTAAGCTGTCTTAATTAGTCACTTTTTTTTTTTTTTTTTTTTTTTGAGGCAGAATCTCGCTGTGTCGCCCAGGCTGGAATGCAGTGGTGCGATCTTGGCTCACTGCATCCTCTGCCTGCTGGGTTTAAGCAATTCTCCTGCCTCAGTCTCCCAAGTAGCTGGGACTACAGGTGTGTGCCACCACACCTGGCTAATTTTTTGTATTTTTAGTAGAGAACGGGTTTCAATGTGTTAGCCAGAATGGTCTCGATCTCCTGACCTTGTGATCTGACTGCTTTGCCTTCCCAAAGTGCTGGGAATACAGGCGTGAGCCACCATGCCCGGCCACCCAGTCGATATTTATCATCTGTAGTTAGTTAAATTCTGGAGTCTCCTAGGATGATTTCTTTTTTTGAAACAGAGTCTCGCTCTGTCTCCCAAGGTAGAGTGCAGTGGCGAGGTCACGTCTCACTGCAACCTCTGCCTTCCAGGTTCAAGCGATTCTCCTGCCTCAGCCTCCAAAGTAGCTGGGACTACAGGCCTCCGCCATCATGCCCAGCTAAGTTTTGTATTTGTTGTAGAGACGGGGTTTCACCATGTTGGCCAGGCTGTTCTTGAACTCCTGGCGTCAAGTGATCCGCCTGCTGTGGCCTCCCATGAAGTGCTGTGATTACAGGTGTGAGCAACCCCATCCGGCCTCCTAGGATAATTTCTACATATCTGTGAGGCAGATACTAATACACAGACCCATTAGACCGATTGGACCTTTCATTAGGATAATTGAGAAGGGTTTTGGGGTGATTACGATAAAAGACTTTATTGATGTTTTATTTTCTACCCAGTATGGTGAAGAGGGTGACACATTTCTTTTAATAAAGGAGGAGAAAATGAAAAGTGATTGGTCCTTACTGCTGCTTTTATCTGTTAAACAATTTCTTTGAAGGTTGTTTTATTTGTATTTGATAAAGGAAGTACGATTAACATTTCATGTCTTATTTTAGATACTGAAACAAGAATGGCCGAAACATTGGCCAACTTTTATTAGTGATATCGTTGGAGCAAGTAGGACCAGCGAAAGTCTCTGTCAAAATAATATGGTGATTCTTAAACTCTTGAGCGAAGAAGTATTTGATTTTTCTAGTGGACAGATAACCCAAGTCAAATCTAAGCATTTAAAAGACAGGCAAGTAATAATTATGTTTTAGAATTTTAAAGTAATTTCTCAATTTCAAGCAATTTGGATGTTTAGGTATTTTAAGGAACTGTGATCAGTAATACATTCAATTGTTTATAGTGGTTTTCAACTACAAATTAAGAAATAGTCCTAGACTGGGCCTAATAACTACCTCTGGAGGTTGAAAAGTGAATTGTTCAAGATACACTTCAGGATTTGATTTGTATGATAACTAATTAATAGGTTCTAAGCAAATGATTCGTGTCCAAACATTCAAATTAGTTATTTTATGAGACAAGTCTCACTCTGTTGCCTGGGCTGGAGTGCAGTGGTTCAATGTTTAAATAGAAGATATAATTCTGCTGAGAGAGAGCAGATAAATATAGTCACATCTTTAATTACCAGGTGGTTGAAATTTTAATCTTTTTTTTTTTTTTCCCTTGAGAGATGGGGGTCTCGCTAGGTTGCCCAGGCTGGTCTCAATCTCCTGGGCTCAAGCAGTTCTCCTGCCATGGTATTCTAAAATCCTGGGATTACAGGCATGAGCTACTGTACTGGGTCTTAATCATTTTTATTAGTATTGTACATAACTTAATTTATTTCTGTGTCTTCTAAAACTGATATATATTTTTTTTAGCATGTGCAATGAATTCTCACAGATATTTCAACTGTGTCAGTTTGTAATGGTAAGTGTTTTTAATTTCATTTTTTAAAATAACAATAATAGGAAAGCAATTATTTACAAGTGTATGTTTTGTCGTAGGAAAATTCTCAAAATGCTCCACTTGTACATGCAACCTTGGAAACGTTGCTTAGATTCCTGAACTGGATTCCACTGGGATATATTTTTGAGACCAAATTAATCAGCACATTAATTTATAAGGTACAGTGAATACATTTCAGTTGTCACTGGATAGCCACATATATTCTTTTCACATGTAAAGCTCTCATCTCTGCATTCAAAACCATATTCGACTTTGTTTCTAACATGAGGAAACCGCTTAGAAGAAATTTTTCATATTTGCACCTAGTAAATTATTTGAAGTGAGTCTCAAATCTGATTCTGCCACTTGTACCATGTAATTTTATGAATTCATTTATAACAAATAATAGATTTGATTATATTGCCTTTTTTTTTTTTTTTTTTTTTTGAGATGGAATCTCATTGTATCACCTAGGCTGGAGTACAGTGGTGCAATCTTGGCTCACTGAAACCTCTATCCCCCAGTTTCCAGCAATTCTCCTGCCTCAGCCTCCCAAGTGGCTGGGATTAGAGGTGCCCGCCTGTAATTATTTATATTTTTAGTAGAGATGGGGTTTCACCATGTAGGCAAGGCTGGTCTCAAACTCTAGACTGCAGGTGATCTGCCCGCCTCAGCCTCCCAAAGTGCTGGCATTACAGGCATGAACCACTGCGTCCAGCCCCGTATTGCCATCTTTTAGTTGAATATATAAGTTACAGTGAGGTAAGTCAAGTACTATTTGTGAAAAATGAAAAGTTAATCTTTTAACTGAAATTTTAAAATTGATACCATGTTATATGTTCTTTAAGTTATACAATGGTTTAGCCTATGAAACATGGTCAAACCGCATATCTACGAAAAATATAAAACTTGCTGGACACAGTGGCTCATGCCTATAATCTGAGCACTTTGGGAGGCCTAGGCAGGTGGATCACAAAGTTGGAGATCAAAATCATCCTAGCTAACACGGTGAAACCTCGTCTCTACTAAAATATAAAAAATTAGCCGGGCGTGGTGGCATGCACCTGTAGTTCCAGCTACTTGAGAGGCTGAAGCAGGAGAATTGCTCGAACCTGGGAGGTGGAGGTTGCAGTGAGGCGAACTCATGTCACTGCACTCCAGCCTGGGCAACAGAGCAAGGCTCCATCTCACCAAAAAAAGAAAAAAAAAAAAAACCACTTAGGTGTGGTGGTGCATGCCTGTAGTCCCAGCTTCTTGGGAGGCTATGGCAGGAAAATCTCAAACCCAGGAGGCAGACTGCAATAAGACAAGATTTTGCCACTGCACTCCAGCCTGGGTAACAACGACACCCTGTCTCAAAAAAAAAAAAAAAAAAAAAAAAAATCTACAGTGGTTCGTCCAGACATAATCGCTGTTAGCAATTGGTTGTATTATATTTTCAGATATTTTCTAAGAGTGATGTAATGAATGAATTAAGTATCTAATTGGAACATTATAGCTTAACCTCTTCAACTTTGCAGTTTAGAGTTTGGTAACATAATAATGGATTTATGGTATTTCAGTGATCAGTTTATTGCTCAATTAAGTTATGTAAAAATATTGGTATTGTGCTCGCTTTGGCAGCACATAAACTAAAATTAGAACGATACAGAGAAGATTAGCATGGCCCCTGGGCAAGGATGACACACATTCGTGAAGTGTTCCATATCTTTTTTAATTAAAAAATAATAAAAATAAAAATATTGGTATTGTCACCAGTCTTACAGAGTACATCCTTAGACATAAAAGATTATGCAATTGTCCAAACAGTCACTTTCTTTAAATATTTTAATGTTTCAAGGTGCGATTTGGGTAAGAAAAATGTATTTTAATGTATAATTACCAGGTTATTAGCTATGTTTATTTTTAAGGCTTTAATGCCTACTGAATTCATAACCCTAGATAATTGTTTATCTTCTCAACAATAGAATATAAAAGCCAGTTTTCCCACTTTCTTATTACCCTTAGATATAATAACCGATTTCCAAAATCCTAAGCAATCACAAGTTTTAGGTCCTGTGTAATTACACAGAAAGTATAACATTACCAAAAGTCACATCACAGATTCTAGGAAAGTTGTTAAGGAGCCTTGTTATTTTAGATGTCTAAGAACACATCAAAAGAAAGCACAATTTGCTCCTAAAGCATTTAATGTGTATTGGGTAGGTAATCAAATTTTCTCTCAGTATATCTGTCAGATACAATATGTGCATTTACTTGGCCTGTTTTTGACATCTACTTCTATGTTTAATTGTTAAGTAGTTTTTCCTTTTAATTGTGAATTTTAAGTACAGTGTTTGTCAGGCCAGTTAATTTTATGGTTCCCTCCCCTCTTTTAAATAGTTCCTGAATGTTCCAATGTTTCGAAATGTCTCTCTAAAGTGCCTCACTGAGATTGCTGGTGTGAGTGTAAGCCAATATGAAGAACAATTTGTAACGCTATTTACTCTGACAATGATGCAACTAAAGCAGGTAATGTAATACTGTCTTGAAAATTGAACAATTTTAGTGCCTTAGAAAATACTGAATTTCAAATGAGCTGTTTTAGAACAACGTGTCATAGATTAGCCATAATGTTATTTTATATTTATTACATAAAATTTATAGTGAGCTACAAATTTTTATCATATCTCCAAAAATTTCTTAAAATTCAAGATTGGAGTGTGTTGTGATTTATTTCTGCATAGTTGAGGAGCTTGGTCCTTTGGGAGCAATCTGATCAGACAATGGGAAACCTGGGATCTGTTCCTAACATCGTGTCTGGAGGAATTCTTTTCAGCCATAGTTTGATTGTTTATCTAGCTATTAAATGATCTAGAAGGTTATTCGTAATACTGTGTTCATGGCCAGGAGTGGTGGTTGACACCTATAATCCCAGAACTTTGGGAGCCCAGGATGGGAGGACTGGTTGACGCCAGGAGTTCAAGACCAGCCTGGACACCATAACCAGATCATCTCTATAAAAGATTTAAAGTAGCCAGCTGTGGTGTTGCACATCTGTAATTCCAGCTACTCCGGAGGCTGACGCAATAGGATCTCCTGAGCCCATGAGTTCAAAGTTAAAATGAGCTGTGGTCATACTACTGCACTTTAGCCTGGATGACAGGGCAAGTTCCTGTCTCTTTAAAAAAAAAAAAAAAAAAAAAAGGAAAGCCCGGGCACGGTGGCTTACGCCTGTAATCCCAGCACTTTGGGAGGCCAAGGCAGGCGGATCACAAGGTCAGCAGTTCGAGACAAGCCTGACCAACATGGTGAAACCCTGTCTCTACTAAAAATACAAAAAAAATTAGCTGGGTGTGGTGGCACACACCTGTAGTCCCTGCTACTCGGGAGGCTGAGGTGGGAGAATCGCTTGAACCTGGGAGGTGGAGGTTGCAGTCAGCTGAGATCACACCCACTGCACTCCAGCCTGGGTGAGTGAGACTTTGTCTCCAAAAAAAAGGAAAAGGCCGGGTGAGGTGGCTCACGCCTATAATCCCAGCACTTTCAGAGGCTGAGGCGGGCGGATCACGAGGTCAAGAGATCGAGACCATCCTGGCCAACATGGTGAAACCCCATCTCTACTAATACAAAAATTACCTGGGCGTGGTGGCGCACACCTGTAGTCCCGGCTACTTGGGAGGCTGAGGCAGGAGAATTGCTTGAACCCGGGAGGTGGAGTTTGCAGTGAGCTGAGATCACGCCATTGCACTCCAGCCTGGTAATGAGAACAAAACTCTGTCTCAAAAAAAAAAAAAAGGAAAAGTAGATTCTTTTGTGTTTGTGATCTGAATGAATGGACTATTTTTGCATTTTCATTGTCTGTGAGAAAGGGATCAGTCCAATACTAGAGAAAACTTAAAGGCTTTGAATGATCGCAGCCTTACTTGTTGTAATATATTTATTTGAGAAGAGTCAAGTCTTAGGAATATAAGAATAGGTATACCAGCCTTAGGAGTTGTGTTTGTGGTTTGATATTAGCAAAAGAGTGTTGGGATCTTAGGGTTTAAAAATAATAGTGTGGATCACACCTGTAATCCCAGCACTTTGGGAGGCTAAGGTGAAAGGATTACTTGAGTCAGGAGTTCGAGACCAGCCTGGACAACATAACAAGATACCGTCTCTACAATTATTTTAAAAGGTAGCTGGGTATGGTGGCACATGCCTGTGGTCCCAGCTATTTGGGAGGTGCTGAGTTGGGAGGACTGATCGAGCCTAGCAGTTGGAGGCTGCAGTGAGCTGTGATCATACCACTGCACTCCAGGTTGGATGATAGAGTGAGACCCTATCTCAAAAGTAATAATAAAATCAAAGAGTCTTTTGTCGTTTCATAAAATGCAAACTGATGTGACCCCTTTTAAATTTGCAGATGCTTCCTTTAAATACCAATATTCGACTTGCATACTCAAATGGAAAAGATGATGAACAGAACTTTATTCAAAATCTCAGTTTGTTTCTTTGTACCTTTCTTAAAGAACATGATCAACTTATAGAAAAAAGATTAAATCTCAGGGAAACTCTAATGGAGGTAAGCTTTGTGGAGCCTTTGCTCCTAAAATTCTGCTCTACCTACTAATACTCTTAAAAGTGTGTCTTTTGGCTGTGGGTGGTAGCTCACGCCTGTAATCCCAGCATTTTTGGCAGCCGAGGCGGGTGGATCACGGTTAGCAGTTAAAGACCAGACTGGCCAACATGGTGAAACTTCATCTCTACTAAAAAATACAAAAATTAGCTGGGCATGGTCGCTTGTGCCTGTAATCCCGGCTACTTGGGAGGCTGAGGTAGGAGAATTGCTTGACCCCAGAAGGCGGAGGTTGCATTGAGCCAAAATCCTGCTACTGTACTTCGGCCTGGGCGACAGAGCAAGACTCTGAAGAGAAAAAATACATATAGGAAAAAAAATATATGTATATGTATACATGTATATGCATACACATGCATTATATGTATATAAATATACACACACAAAATTCAATGGCATTTCAGTATATATACAATGTTGTGGAACCATTAATACCTTAATCCAAAACATTGTCATTACTCAAAGATTACTCAAAGATGACCCTTTAATCATAAAACAGTCACTTCCTTCTTTGTTCTCATTCCCAATCATTAGTTTGGGTTCTGTCTCTTTAGATGTATCTATTCTGATTATACCATATGAAAGGAATCATACATGTAACACTTTGTGTCTGGTTTCTTTCATTTGGCATCATGTTTTCAATGTTCTTCCATGCTGTAACCTGTATCAATACCTCACTTTACATCGTGGCTGAAGAACATTTTCATTTTGTGAATATTCTATATTTTGTTTGTTCTCTCATCTATGATGGTACATTTGGGTTGTTGATACTTCTTGCCTGTTGGCACCCAAGCCCTTTAAAATGTCCCTTAGGAGACATGATAAAAACTTTGACGATAAAAGCTTTGACGTATTTTAGGGCATGTCAGAAGAAGCACTCCTCCAGAGTTTGCAGTCTATTAGATAAGTATTGAAATCTGAGGTGTGATGAGTAAAACATGAATGTTTATTTTCCCTTAAATGTTACAAGTGAAAAGCAGTTTTAAGTTGGTAATGTCTAAGAATTATTTTAATAGTTTTGGTCTTCTTTGTAGGCCCTTCATTATATGTTGTTGGTATCTGAAGTAGAAGAAACTGAAATCTTTAAAATTTGTCTTGA
Organism: Sapajus apella; assembly: GCF_009761245.1. Classification (NCBI taxonomy): domain Eukaryota; kingdom Metazoa; phylum Chordata; class Mammalia; order Primates; family Cebidae; genus Sapajus; species Sapajus apella. The sequence continues at coordinate 11,896,234 of NW_022436966.1, forward strand.
ATACTGGAATCATTTGGCTGCTGAACTCTATAGAGAGAGTCCATTCTCTACATCTGCCTCTCCGTTGCTATCTGGAAGTCAACATTTTGATGTTCCTCCCAGGAGACAGCTGTATTTGCCTATGTTATTCAAGGTAACAGAGTGGTTGGTTGAGTGCTGTTGTTGCTTACTGTGGTTTTGAGGTCTGAATGCAAATACTTCTAATCTATCTAAATAAGTGAGCTACAAAAAGAGAACCCAACAACTTCTCCATGAGTGCGGGGAAAAAAAAACTAGAACATGAAAGGAGTTCAGTCTAGAACCTCCTTGGGTCTCAAGAGTGTGGTCCTTCTGTCAGCATCAATATCACCTGTGATTTTGTTAGGCAAATTCGTTGGTCACCCGCCAAGCCACTGAACCAGAGTCTGGGAATGAGAAATAGCTCCTGTAACAAAAGTTGTTTTTTTAAAAACAAATTCACATTAAAATACACTTAAATAACTGTAAAGCCATTTTTTAAATTACATTGAAAAAAAATTTTTTTTTTTTTTTTTTTTTTTGACACAGGGTCGTGCTCTGTGGCTCAGGTTGGAGTGCAGTGGCACAGTCATAGCTCACTACAATCTTACACTCCTAGGCTGGAGCAATTCTCTGTGTCAGCCTTCCAAGTAACTATGGTTGCAGGCACACACCACCATGCCCAGCTAATTTTAAATTTTTGGTTTTTCTTTCTTTCTTTTTTTTTTTTTTTTTAAAGACTGGGTTTCACCGTGTTGGTCATGCTGGTCTTGAACTCCCGACCTCAGGTGATCCGCCTGCCTTGGCCTCCAGAGTGCTTGGATTACAGGCATGAGCCACCACACCGGCCTGGTTTTTCTTTATATACTTTTTCCTATTGTGCTTTAATTTTAGTATTTTTATTGTTTTAGAGGTTGGGTGTCACTGTTGCTCAGGCTGGTCTCAAATTCCTGGCCACAAGCAATTCTATATGCTTCAGCCTCCGGACTTACTGAGATCATAGGCATGAATCTCTACACATGGCTCTTCTGTGTTTTTTTTGGTTTTGTTTTGTTTGTTTTTAACTAAGCTTCTACATTAAATGATTTCAATGGTCTAACAATTTTTTCTTGATTTAATGTTGAGTATAGGTCCGTTTATTAATGGTTAGTCGAATGGCTAAACCAGAGGAAGTATTGGTTGTAGAGAATGATCAAGGAGAAGTTGTAAGAGAATTCATGAAGGATACGGATTCCATAAATTTGTATAAGAATATGAGAGAAACATTAGGTAAGTTAATGAATACTATTAATCTTTACCTTTATAAATCTATTCTGGGGTGGAACTCCATTTTAGGAAATGTGTTACATGTAGTTTCTAAATCTTTTCTAAACATACTGTTCATCAATAAAACTTTTTGCTCATGCTTTGCATTTGAAACAATTTTTTTCTTTGTAGTTTATCTTACTCATCTAGATTATGTAGATACAGAAAGAATAATGACAGAGAAGCTTCACAATCAAGTGAATGGTACGGAGTGGTCATGGAAAAATTTGAATACATTGTGTTGGGCAATAGGCTCCATTAGTGGAGCAATGCATGAAGAGGATGAAAAACGATTTCTTGTTACAGTTATAAAGGTATGCGAGGGCTAGATATGAATTAGAATTGCTAAATAAGTATATATTGTTACAGTAAATGATAAAAATATGTCTTATTTACAGGATCTATTAGGATTATGTGAACAGAAAAGAGGCAAAGATAATAAAGCTATTATTGCATCAAATATCATGTACATAGTAGGTCAATATCCACGATTTTTGAGAGCTCACTGGAAATTTTTGAAGACTGTAGTTAACAAGCTGTTTGAATTCATGCATGGTAAATCTGTTTCTTTACTATATTAGTTTATTTTGTTTTTAATTTTATTGAACAACTAAATGAATGTTTTTGTCTTGTTAGAGACCCATGATGGAGTCCAGGACATGGCTTGTGATACTTTCATTAAAATAGCCCAAAAGTGCCGCAGGCATTTTGTTCAGGTTCAGGTTGGGGAAGTGATGCCATTTATTGATGAGATTTTGAACAACATTAACACTATTATTTGTGATCTTCAGCCTCAACAGGTATGTTAAGTACTGAGCGTGTATTATTTTTAGAAAGTAATATCCATATTAAACTGTATTTATCAATGGAAATAGGAGGGCAACTATTAGATCGAGAAGTGTTTCTGATTAAATTTTCTTTTTCTTTTCCTTTTTTTTTTTTTTTCCCCCCTTAAAAATGAGTCTTACTCTATTACCCAGGCTTGAGTGCAGTGGCATGATTACAGCTCACTGCAGCCTTGAACTCCTAGGCTCAGGTGATCCTCCCACCTCAGCCTCATGGGTAGCTGGGACTAAGGCATGTGCTGCCATTATGCCCAGCTAACCATTTTTTAATTATCTTGGTAGAGATGGAGCTTGCCAAGTTGCCCAGGCTGGTCTTGAACTCTAGCTTCAAGTGGTAAACATTTGCCTCAGCCTCCCAAAATGATTACATGTATGAGCCACCACGCCCGGCCTGGTTAAATTTTCATAGTGAGACAGATTGTTTCTTTTTTTTTTTTGAGACGGAGCTTCACTCATGTTACCCAGGCTGGAGTGCAATGGCGCAACCTCGGCTCACCGCAACCTCCGCCTCCTGGGTTCAGGCAATTCTCCTGCCTCAGCCTCCTGAGTAGCTGGGATTACAGACACGCGCCACCATGCCCAGCTAATTTTTTGTATTTTTAGTAGAGACGGGGTTTCACCATGTTGACCAGGATGGTCTCGATCTCTTGACCTCGTGATCCACCCACCTCGGCCTCCCAAAGTGCTGGGATTACAGGCTTGAGCCACTGCGCCCGGCCCGACAGATTTTCTTTACCAGATGTTTGTTAGGCTGTTGCCGTATGTAAAATTATTCCTAACAAACAAAATTCAGATTTTTCACATTTTGAGCTTTTTTTTTTTTTTTTGTGACAGAGTCTCGCTCTGTCGCCCAGGCTGGAGTGCAGTGGTGCAATCTCGGCTCACTGCAGCCTCCACTTCCCGGGTTCATGCAGTTTTCCTCAGCCTCCTGAGTAGCTGGTACTACAGGTGAGCACCACCATGCCTGGCTAATTTTTGTATTTTTAATAGAGATGGGGTTTCACCATATTGGCCAGGCTGGTCTTGAACTCCTGACCTTGTGATCCACCCACCTTGGCGTCCCAAAGTGCTGGGATCACAGGTGTGAGCCACTGCACCTGGCCCCATATTTTGGGCTTTTTAATAGTTTTTGGGTTGTTTTTTTTTTTTTTTTTTTTTTATTTAACATGGAGTTTTCTTCTGTCACCCAAGATCGCAGAGGTGTGATCTTGGCTCACTGCAACCTCTGCCTCCTGGGTTCAAGCATTTCAAGCCTCCCAAGTAACTGGAATTATAGGCACTTGCCACCGCATCTGGCTAATTTCTTTGTATTTGTAGTAGAGATGGGGTTTCACCATGTTGGTCAGGCTGGTCTACAACGCCTGACTTCAGGTGATTTGCCAGCCTGGGCTTCTCAAAGTACTGGGATTATAGGGGTAGTCCACTCTACCTGGGCCAAAATCAGTTTCAATACATTTGTGAATTGCTTGAGTGTGCTTTTTTTTTTTTTATTAGGGTTTATAAGAATATAAAGTTTAAATGTCTGCTTTTTAAAATAGGTTCATACGTTTTATGAAGCTGTGGGGTACATGATTGGTGCACAAACAGATCAAACAGTACAAGAACACTTAATAGAAAAATACATGCTACTCCCTAATCAAGTCTGGGATAGTATAATCCAGCAGGCAACCAAAGTAAGTATTTCTACTTTTTCTTAAAGTTTTTATGGGATTGAGGAAGTCTGTGGGGTTTTGTTTTTGTTTTTGTTTTTCTGAAACGGGGTTTCACTCTTGTTGCTCAGGCTGGAGTGCAGTGGTGAGATCTTGGCTCTCCACAACCTCCGCTTCCCGGGTTCAACCAGTTCTCCTGCTGAAGCAGGAGAATTCCCCTGCACCCAGCAAAGACTGTGTTCTTTACAAATGTATTGAATTCAGACCTTGTAACATGTATGTCTGATCCATAAGTACTTTTATCTGTAGCTTTCTTTGCACATTTAAAAAACTATCGTGGCCTGGTGCAGTGGCTCTGGCCTATATTCTTAGCACTTTGGGAGGCCAAGGGGGGTGGATCACCTGAGGTCAGAAGTTCAAGATCAGCCTGCCCAACAAGGCGAAACCCTGTCTTTACTAGAAATAGAACAAATTATCTGGGTGTGGTGGCCCATGCCTGTAATCCCAGCTACTTGGGAGGTTGAGGCAGGAGAATTGCTTGAACCTGGGAGGTGGAGGTTGCAGTGAGCCGACGAGTCAAGCCACTGCACCCCAGCCTGGCCAACAAACAGGACTTTGTCTCCAACAACAACAACAACAACAACAACAAAATGCTGGGCGCAGTGGGTTATGCCTGTAATCCCAGCACTTAGGGAGGCTGAGGCGGGTGGATCATGAGGTCAGGAGTTAAAGACCAGCCTGGCCAAGATGATGAAACCCTGTCTCTACCAAAAATATTAAAAAATTAGCTGGGAGTGGTGGCACACACCTGTAATCCCAGCTACTTGGAAGGCGGAGGTGGAGAATTGCACAAACCTAGGAGGCGAAGTTTGCAGTGAGCTGAGATCATGCGACTACACTCCAGCCTGGTTGACAGAGTGAGACTCCATTTCCAAAAAAAAAAAAAAAAAAAAAAAAAATCCATGGTACAATTTTAATTCTCATTTGATCTTAAAATGGAATATATTATATTATTCTAGATATAGACAAAAAGACTTTTGTGTTCATTTTAACGTTTTGGGATTATAAACGTGGTTTACGGTAGGGGAAATGTAGTGGCTTTTGCTTTAGTAATTATGTGGATAATTCTTATGTGATAAATGGAATTTGCTTTTTTTCCTCCAAGAATGTGGATATACTGAAAGATCCTGAAACAGTCAAGCAGCTTGGTAGCATTTTGAAAACAAATGTGAGAGCCTGCAAAGCTGTTGGACACCCCTTTGTAATTCAACTTGGAAGAATTTATTTAGATATGCTTAATGTATACAAGTGCCTCAGTGAAAACATTTCTGCAGCTATCCAAGCTAATGGTAGGTGCTTCTGAATTCTTACACAATGTAGTATAAATAAAGCGTGGCCGGGTGTTGTGGCTCATGGCTGTAATCCCAGCACTTTGGGAGGCTGAGGGGGCAGATCCCCTGAGGTCAGGAGTTCGAGACAAACCTGGCCAACATGGAGAAACCCCGTCTCTACTAAACAAAAAAGAAATCCAAAAGTAGCAGGTCGTCGTGGCTCATGCCCTGTAATCCCAGCTACTCGGGAGGCTGAAACAGGAGAATCGCTTGAACCCCAGAGGTGGAGGTTGCAGTGAGCCGAGATCACACTGCTGTGCTCCATCCTGGGCAACAAAGAGCAAAACTTTGTCTCAGAAAACAGAAACAAATCACTTCCATTTTTACTTCCTTAAGTCAAGCATTCAATATTCTTCACTGATTTAAATCAGACCTCCTGTTTCCCAGATGACCCTAGATATATTTAAAACAGTTGGTGTGGCCGGGCGCGGTGGCTCACGCCTGTAATCCCAGTACTTTGGGAGGCCAAGGCGGGTGGATCACGAGGTCAAGAGATCGAGACCATCCTGGTCAACATGGTGAAACCCCGTCTCTACTAAAAATACAAAAAATCAGCTGGGCATGGTGGCACATGTCTGTAATCCCAGCTACTCAGGAGGCTGAGGCAGGAGAATTGCCTGAAACCAGGAGGCGGAGGTTGCGGTGAGCCGAGATTGTGCCATTGCACTCCAGCCTGGGTAACAAGAGTGAAACTCCCCGTTTCAAAAAAAAAGAAATAATTAATAAAATAAAATAAAAAATCTTAAAAAATTAAAAAAAAAAAAAAAACAGTTGGTGTACTTTTCCCTTTTAAAATTAGTCTTAGGCCAGGCACAGTGGCTCACACCTGTAATCCCAGCACTTTGGGAGGCCAAATTTGCCACCATGCCTGGCTAATTTTTTTTATTTTAATAGAGACAGGGCTTCACTATGTTGGCCAGGCTGGCCTCGAACTCCTGACCTCTTGATTCACCTGCCTCAGCCTCCCAAAGTGCTGGGATTACAAGCATCAGCCACCACACTCAGCCGGCTTTATGCTTTTTAATGATAAAATGAAATTGCAACTAATGTACACCTGAGTACCATTGTATAATTTTAGTGGTAAAGTTAGATTCCATTTGATTCTATTTTGTAGGTGAAATGGTTACAAAGCAACCATTGATTAGAAGTATGCGAACAGTAAAAAGGGAAACTTTAAAGTTAATATCTGGTTGGGTGAGCCGATCCAATGATCCACAGATGGTAAGTGAGAAATGCTTTGCTTGTGGTGTTTAGTGTTGATGCTGTGTTTTATGGACTACGTTATGCTCTTTTATGTGCATTTTACTAATTTAGAGGATATCTACTTTGTGGTTATTTTATGGCACTTTATATATTGTAGTCTTTACGTTAATATACTAACAGTTGTATTTCATCTTCAAAAGAAGATGCTGTTAATCAGTAGGGAAATGTGATAATGTAGCAAGATAGCTAAGATTTGGTCATTTTATAGTTCCATAGATAGGTTAGGAGGATTTAGTTAATGGAGTACAGGTGCTGTTTTTGCATTCTTCTTGACTTTTTAGAACAATTAATAGAGCTACAAAGTTTATCTCTCTCTTTTTTTTTTTTTTTATATATAAGAGCTATTTATGACAAACCCACAGCCAATATCATCACTTTACCTCTTTAGCTAAGTGACCACTTCCCAGATTAAAGGCTCGAAAGTCTTTTTTACATTCTTTTTCCTTTTCTTAAATGATTTGCAGAAAGGGAAATCACTTTCAGTAATAAAAACCAGCTGCGTTATCCCTCAACTTGTAAAATTGTGAATTAGTTTTAGATATTACTATATCATTTTATTCGTTGTATTCACTTGAACCATGGGACATTCCAAAAAGTTCTATTCTGATATCACTACTACTTGAAATAGTGTTTTTTCTGTTTTGTTTTTTGGGTTTTTGTTTTGGGTTTTTTTTAAGTGTGCTAGTTAATTTCATAATTTTGAAATTTCAGTATTGTTTCTTGTTAAGGAAATAATTTTCTTCAGTAAACTTGTTCTGGATATAATTCTTGTGGAATAATTAAGTTGGCTAACCTAGGCATCAGAAGGTTTTAAATATGTGTATCATGTGATCAGAACTGTATTTAAAATTTGAAAACAAGAAAAGATGTATTAAAGGAATTGTGATGTTTGTACTTTACAAGAAGCTTTGGCACATGTCAGGAGCACAGTGGGAATAATACAAAGGGTATCATTTTATTTATAAGTAAGATTTTGTTCACATGAAACATTGTGTTTCTTTTTCTTGTCTTGGCTTGGAACAGTGGCTCATGCCTATAATTCCAGCCCTTTGGGAGGCCGAGGCGGGTGGATCACTTGAGTTCAGAGTTCGAGACCAGCCTGTCCAACATGGTGGAACCATATCTCTACTCAGAATACAAAAATGCTGGGTGCGGTGGCTCACGCCTGTAATCCCAGCACTTTGGGAGGCCGAGGCGGGTGGATCATGAGGTCAAGAGATTGAGACCATCCTGGTCAACATGGTGAAACCCCGTCTCTACTAAAAATACAAAAAATTAGCTGGGCATGGTGGCGTGTGCCTGTAATCCCAGCTACTCAGGAGGCTGAGGCAGGAGATTGCCTGAACCCAGGAGGCGGAGGTTGCGGTGAGCCGAGGTTGCGCCATTGCACTCCAGCCTGGGTAACAAGAGCGAAACTCTGTCTCAAAAAAAAAAAAAAAAAAAAAAAAAATACAAAAATTAGGCCAGGTGTGGTGGCCCACACCTATAATCTTAGCATTTTGGGAGGCTGAGGTGGGCGGATCACCTGAGGTCAGGAGTTGAAGACCAGCCTGACCAACATGGTAAAATCCCCATCTCTACAAAGATTCAAAATTAGCGGGGCGTGGTGGCACATGCCTGTAATCCCAGCTAGTTGGGATCCTGAGGCAGGAGAATTGCTTGAACTTGGGAGGTGGAGGTTGTAGTGAGCCAAGATCACGCCATTGCACTCCAGCCTGGCAACAAGAGCAAAACTCTGTATTTAAAAAAAAAAAAAAATTAGCTGGGCTGTGGGAGGCGGAGGTTGCAGTGAGCCAAGATTGCGCCACTGCACTCCAGCCTGGCAGCAGAGCAAGACTCTGTCTCAAAAAATAATAATGTTTTTTTAGCTGGGCTGGAGGCATGTGCCTGAAATCCCAGCTACTTGAGAGGCTGAAGCAGGAGAATCGCTGGAACCTGGGAGGCAGAGGTTGCAGTGAGTTGAGATTATGCAACTGCACTCCATCCTAGGCAACAGAGTAACACTGCATCTCAAAAAAAAAAAAAAAAATCATTTTTTTGCATCACAATAAATATGAAATTAAGAAAAAGAAGTTACTCATTAAGTAAACTCAGTTTACTTAGAATCATGAAAATATTACTGGGCATTTTAGAATGCACCAGTAATCCCAGCTACTAGGGAGGCTAAAGCAGAAGAATCACCCCAGCTCTTCAAGTCCAGTTTAGACAACATAGCAAGATTCTATTTGAAAAACAAAAAAGGGAATTATAAAAATCCATAGTCTTCCTCATTTTCTGGGAGTAATTGATTATTGTTATTTCTGCTTGTGAAAATACCAGTTAGCATTTATTAGATTAAAAAATTGAGGGCTCACTCTCTGCCATCTCACATATACAGTATACCTAGAATCCTGATTCTGCCACAGTAAGTTGGAATCAGCCACTCAGTTTTGAACCTCACTTAATATAAGAGTTTTATTGCTGGACATGGTGGCTATACTTGTAGTCCAAGCTACTCCGGAGACTAAGGCAGAATTGCTTGAACCTGGGAGGTAGAGGTTGCAGTGAGCAGAGATTATGCCACTGCACTCTGGACTGAGAGACAAAGTGAGACTGTCTCCAAAAAAAACGAAAGACACTGTGTCCATGAGAGTTCCCAGTCTATTGTGATTTCCTGCTTGCTTTTCCTAAAAACTGTTTTAAGGTAGGAAAACATAATACAAACCCAAGATTTTTCTGTTTTCAGTAGATGATCATGCTGAATTAGTGACCACATACCTAGATTAAAACTTAACTTTTTTTTCCCCCCCTCAACAGGTAGCTGAAAATTTTGTTCCCCCTCTGTTGGATGCAGTTCTCATTGATTATCAGAGAAACGTCCCAGCTGCTAGAGAACCAGAAGTGCTTAGTACTATGGCCATAATTGTCAACAAGTTAGGGGGACATATAACAGCTGAAATACCTCAAATATTTGATGCTGTTTTTGAATGCACATTGAATATGATAAATAAGGTGTGTAATATTTCAGTTATATAAGGGGAAAGTCTGCAGGATATCCTTCTTGAAAGCAAAAGTATATCTATGAATGTAACATAATTTTAATGGCATGGAGTTTAAATATTTAAACTTGTATATTAGGGAAATACTTTCTTGGTTTTTAAGAATTTACTGCCGAGGAGTTTGAGACCAACCTGAGCAAAGTTAAAAAATTTACCAGTCATGGTGGCATGTGCCTGTAGGCCCAGCTACATGAGAGGCTGAAGTGGGAGGGTGACTTAAGCCTGGGAGTTCAAGGTGGCAGTGAGCCAAGATGGCGCTAGTGCACTCCAACATGGGCAACGGAGTGAGACCATTTCTCAAACAAGAATAATTTACTACACAGAATCTTGATTGGTAAAAAGTAAATATAGAAAACAGATTTTAACATTTGACATGGCATGTAGCATTTATTGAAACCTCATAGCAGGTCACAGGCATTCTTTTGTGAACGTAGTTTTATTTATTTGTTTGAATAAATGATAAAGTAGGTCTGTATGTTTTAATTATAAAAGTGTAGTATATGCTTATAAGAAACAGGAAAATGGCCTGGTGCTGTGGCTCATTCCTGTAATCCCAGCAATTTGGGAGGCCAAGGCAGATGGATCACGAGGTCAAGAGTTTGAGACCAGTCTGGCCAACATAGTGGAATCCCGTCTTTACTAAAAATACAAAAAATTAGCTGGGTGTAGTGGTGTGCACCTCTAATCGCCGATACTTGGGAGGCTGAGGCAGGAGAATCACATGAACTCAGGAGGCAGAGGTTGCTTGTAGTAGGCCAAGATTGTGCCATTGCACTCCAGCCTGGGTGACAGGGCAAGACTTCATCTCATAAAAAAAAAAAGGAAAGGAGATGTTCTGGTTTTTTTTGTTTTGTTTTTTGGGTTTTTTTTTTGTTTTGTTTTGTTTTTGCTGAATCCTAACCACTAGACAACCAGGGAGGAAAGATGTTAAGTGGACACATTTACATAGCAACTTTAATTTTTTTCCTAATCTGTAGTAGTAGTTTCATATTAAAAACCAGTCTAATGGTAATAATGGTTTTGATGCGTTCTCTTTATTAATAAGGTTAGCCTTCTATCAGTTGGATAACTCTTGTTGGTAATAGGGGATAGTTTTATTTTCCATGAGAGGTGGATTATATTTTGTTTGGGTTTACCTTTAAGGTGATATTATATCTTCTGGGGGTTTATTGGAAACTCCAAACATTTATGCTGGATTAAGGCTTCCTTTTCCCCTCCTGTCTAACATAACAAAGACAGTGAAACATTATTTTCTTTCCACCACTTATTTTTAGGACTTTGAAGAATATCCTGAGCACAGAACAAACTTTTTCTTACTACTACAGGCTGTCAATTCTCATTGTTTCCCAGCATTCCTTGCTATTCCACCTACACAGTTTAAACTTGTTTTGGATTCCATCATTTGGGCCTTCAAACATACGATGAGGAATGTCGCAGATACAGGTAAATAAATGATGCTGTTTTATTCATTTGCCTGCCAATCCAAAGTAAGATGATATATATAAATAATTGTACAAAGGAAGGTATTACGTGTTCAGAGTTTTGAGTGCATGAATTACATAAGTGAATGTCTGAGAAAATACTATAAGCAGTTTAAGCAACTGTTCCAGATTGAGTCCATAGGCAAACCTGAGTTATGGGGAGAAGGGCCTAAATCAAGATAAGGAGTATATCAGTTAAAAGACATGGCTCTATATCCTCACCAGTGAGTGTTCCTTTTCCCCATAGGCTTTTCCTCTGTAGCACTAAGGGTCAACATTTGTTTTAGTAATAATTGGTTTGTGTAATACAAAGTTCTACTGAGTAGTGCTATTGTAGAAGTTCATACAGAATCAGGTAAGCTTTCAGAAATGGTGAAAAGGTGATAATAGTCACAACTTAGATAATTTTTTCCATAGGCTTTTAAAATATTCACAGATTTTTCATTTTTATTTCAATAGTTTTTAGGGAACCAGTGGTCTTTGGTTACATGAATAAGTTTCTGTAGTGGTGATTTCTGAGATTTTGGTGCACCCGTCACCCAAGCAATATGAACTCTAGTTGATGTATAGTCTTTTATCCATCACCCCCCCAAACACCCTTACCCTGAAGTCCCCAAAGACCATTATATCATCTTTACGCCTTTATATTTTCATAGCTTAGCTCTCACATAACTTAGATTATAATTATAAATAAGCCAGCATTGGATATAGTTGTACTCCATTATTAATTTAAGAAATCTTAGCCAAGTAATTATTACTCATTATCCCAAGAGAAAGAGAGAACAAAGTTAGATAGTAACTTTCTATTGGTATTCTATATTTTTTAGGCTTACAGATACTTTTTACACTCTTACAAAATGTTGCACAAGAAGAAGCTGCAGCTCAGAGTTTTTATCAAACATATTTTTGTGATATCCTTCAGCATATCTTTTCTGTTGTGACAGACACTTCACATACTGCTGGTAAGAATTTAAAACCATTAAAATGTTAAGTGCTGGCTGGGTGCCCTGGCTCACACCTGTAATCCCAGCACTTTGGGAGGCTGAGATATGGGGGCAGATCTCAAGGTCAGGAGTTTGAGACCAGCCTGGCCAGCATGGTGAAACCCAGTCTCTACTAAAAATACAAAACATTATCTGGGCGGGGTGGCACATGCTTGTAATCGGGAGGCTGAGGCAGAAGAATTGCTTGACCCAGGAGGTGGACGTTGCAGTCAACCGGGATTGCCCCACTGCACTCCAGCCTGGGCCACAGAGCAAGACTCCGTCTCAAAAAAAAAAAAAAAAAAAAAATGCTGCAGTTGTATTACGTCTTGGAGTTAATAATTTTCTTCTTATCAACAGGTTTAACAATGCATGCATCAATTCTTGCATATATGTTTAATTTGGTTGAAGAAGGAAAAATAAGTACATCATTAAATCCTGGAAATCCAGTTAACAACCAAATCTTTCTTCAGGAATATGTGGCTAATCTCCTTAAGTCGGCCTTCCCTCACCTACAAGAGTAAATACACTTTTTAATAAACTTAGAATGTTCCTGGTCGGGCACAGTGGCTGACACCTGTAATCCCAGCACTTTGGGAAGCCTGGGTGGGAGGATTGCTTGGGCCCAAGAGTTGGAGAGCAACCTAGACAAGACCCTGTTTCTACAAAAAAATTAATTGGACATGGTGGTGTGCATCTGTAGTTGTTTGTATCCTGAAGTTCAAGACTGCAGTGAGCTATGATTGTGCCACTGTACTCCAGACTGGGTGACTGAGTGAGACCCTGCCTCTTTTATTAAGAAAAAAAAAAAAAAAAAGGCTGGGGAGGGAAAAAAAAGGAAGGGGCCACGTGCAGTGGCTCCCACCTGTAATCCCAGCACTTTGGGAGGTTGAGGCAGATCAGCCGAGGTCTGGAGTTTGAGACCAGCCTGGCCAATATGATGAAACACTGTCTCTACTAAAAATACAAAAATTAGCAGTGTATGGTGGCATGTGCCTGTAGTTCCAATTACTTGGGAGGCTGAGGCAGGAGAACCGCTTGAACCCAGGAGGCAGAGGTTGCGGTGAGCTGAGATCGCGCCATTGCACTCCAACCTGGGCAACAAGAGCAAAACTCTTGTCTCCCAAAAAAAAAAAAAAAAAAAAAAAATCCCAATTAAAAAACCCATTATTTAATCATTGTGTTTTGATTTGCAGTGCTCAAGTAAAGCTCTTTGTGACAGGGCTTTTCAGCTTAAATCAAGATATTCCTGCTTTCAAGGAACATCTAAGGGATTTCCTAGTTCAAATAAAGGTATGTATTTGCACTTGCAGAAATATTAGGGCTAAATGTGACCACTTAATTGTTACATTGTAGAACTTTTATCACTTGATTTGTCATGCCAAATAAGTGGAGTTTGAAGATAATACATCTATACAATGTCACTAATCAAAGAACCTGAGACCGGTAATGGAGTGAAAAACTAAATCAGGTCCAATAAAGATAGGTTTGAGGAGATGTTTGGGTGAACTTGTTATTAATGTAATTCATTTTAGGGATTGTTAAGTATATAATGGAATAGTGCGTAAGAAAAACATTATTAGTTCTTTTTATAAGGCTTGTGTTGGAGACAGAGGTTGAGATCATGCATTGGGGTGACAGAACAAGACTGTCTCAGAACAAATTTCTGTGGATACATAGGAGGTGTATATACTTACGGGATGAAATGCATGAGATACTTTGGTAGAAGCATACAATATGTAATAATCACATGGAATATTTAATATATCGTATCATGCCATGAATTTTTTTTTTTTTTTTTTTTTTTTTTTTTTTTTTTTTTTTTTTGAGAGAAGGTCTTGCTCTTGTTGCCCAGGCTCGAGTGCAGTGTGGTGTGATCTTGGCTCACTGCAGCCTCCGCCTCCCAGGATCAAGCGATTCTCCTGCCTCAGCCTCCCAAGTAGCTGGGATTACAGGCACCTGCCACCACACCCAGCTAATTTTCATATTTTTAGTAGAGACAGGGTTTCACCATGTTGGCCAGGCTGGTCTCAAACTCCTGAACTTGAGTGATCCACCCGTCTCAGCTTCCCAAAGTGTTGGGATTACAGGCTGTGCCCAGCCCCATGATTGTTTTATAACCTTATTTTTCCACAGCTAGCAACTGGGGGAAAATATTGAGGTTAATTCAGCTACACAGTATATTGTATCACTATTCTATAATTTAAAACCCTGTCAGTTTTTTGTTTTTTGTTTTTTTTTGGTTGTTGTTTGTTTGTTTGTTTTGTTTTTGAGACAGTCTTGGTTTGTCGCCAGGCACCAGGCTGGAGTGCAGTGTTGTGATCTCAGCAGCTCACTGCAACCTCTGCCTCCTGGGTTCAAGCAGTTCTTCTGCCTCAGCCTCCCAAGTAGCTGTGACTACAGGCGCGTGCCACCATGCCCAGCTAATTTTTATATTTTTAGTAGAGACAGGGTTTCACCATCTTGGCCAGGCTGGTCTCAAACTCCTGACCTTAAGTGATCTGCCCGCCTCGGCCTCCCAAAGTGCTAGGATCAGGCGTGAGCCACCGTGCCCAGCCAAAAACCCTGCCAGTTTATGTATAATTTATATTCCTTCTCTTAAAGGAAATAGCTCATCTATGATTTCTTTATTTTTCAAAGGCAAGTTGAAGTTTATTGCGTTGACATTTCAACTGTCTGTTTTCACAGGAGTTTGCAGGTGAAGACACTTCTGATTTGTTTTTGGAAGAAAGAGAAATAGCCTTACGTCAGGCTGACGAAGAGAAACATAAACGTCAAATGTCTGTCCCTGGCATCTTTAATCCACATGAGATTCCAGAAGAGATGTGTGATTAAAATCAAAATTCATGCTGTTTTTTTTTTCCTCTGCAACTCTTATTGGCAGAGGAAAACAGCATGTGGGTATTTGTCGACCAAAATGATGCCAATTTGTAAATTAAAATGTCACCTAGTGGCCCTTTTTCTTATGTGTTTTTTGTATAAGAAATTTTCTGTGAAATATCCTTCCATTGTTTAAGCTTTTGTTTTGGTCGTCTTTATTTAGTTTGCATGAAGTTGAAAATTAAGGCATTTTTAAAAATTTTACTTCATGCCCATTTTTGTGGCTGGGCTGGGGGGAGGAGGCAAATTCGATTTGAACATAGACTTGTAAATTCTAATGCAAAATTACACATTTTTTCCTGTAAACAATACCAATTTTTAATTAGGGAGCATTTTCTTTCTAGCCTATTTCAGTCTAGAAGAAAAGATAATGAGTAAAACAAATTGCGTTGTTTAAAGGATTATAGTGCTGCATTGTCTGAAGTTAGCAACTCTTGGACTGAATCGTTTGTCTAGACTACATGTATTAAAAGTCTCTTTGGCAAGTTTGCAGCAAGATCATGTGCATATCATCCCATTGTAAAGCGACTTCAAAAATATGGGAACACAGTTAGTTATTTTTACACAGTTCTTTTTGTTTTTGTGTGTGTGTGCTGTCGCTTGTCGACAACAGCTTTTTGTTTTCCTCAATGAGGAGTGTTGCTCATTTGTGAGCCTTCATTAACTCGAAGTGAAATGGTTAAAAATATTTATCCTGTTAGAATAGGCTGCATCTTTTTAACAACTCATTAAAAAACAAAACAAAACAACTGGCTTTTGAGATGACTTATACTAATTTACATTGTTTACCAAGCTGTAGTGCTTTAAGAACACTACTTAAAAAGCAAAATAAACTTGGTTTACATTTATTTTTTCCTTTATCGACTCAGATTTATTCATATATTGATGATAGTGGATATTTGTGTTTAAGCATCAAGTAACATTTTAAATGAAGTTTGACACATTGATTTACAAGTAAATTTCTACTGTTATTGTTACTAGTAAAGGCAGCAGGTGTGTAATATGAGCATGCTCCTTTTGTTCTCAAGAAACAAATTACTCCTGTGACATTTTGACTCATTTTACCTTTATTTGGGATTACAGGGCACTTGTCTAACTCTAGTTAGCATCTAAGTGTAACAGAGAATACACATTAGCCTTAGAATGAGAACACAGATATAACCTGGTACAAGTATTCGTTGTATTATTATAAAATGTAAGTAAAATGTAAATAAGTAGCCATGAGTCTTCTAAAAAGGGTGAGTAGGGGCCAGGCTTGGTAGCTCCCACCTATAATCCCAGCACTTTGGGAGGCCGAGGTGGGCAGATTGAGTTCAGGAGTTCAAGACCAGCCTGGCCATCGTGGTGAAACACTGTCCCTACTAAAAATACAAAATTTAGCTGAGTGTGGTGGTGCACACCTATAATCCCAGCTACTTGGGAGATAGGCAGGAGAATCGCTTGAACCCAGGAGGTGGAGGTTTCAGTGAGCTGAAATTGTGCCACTGCACTCCAGCCAGAGTGATATTCTATCTCTTTCGTGTGTGTGTAACTTTTTTTTTTATTTTTTGAGACAGAGTCTCGCCCTGTTCCTCAGGCCGGAGTGCAGTGGTGCGATCTCAGCTCACTGCAGCCTCTGCCTCCTGGGCGCAAGCAATTCTCCTGCCTTAGGCTCTGGAGCAGCTGGGATTATAGGCATGTGCCACTGCACCCAGCTAATTTTTGTATTTTTTTTTTTTGAGACGGAGTTTCGCTCTTGTTACCCAGGCTGGAGTGCAATGGCGCAATCTCGGCTCACTGCAACCTCCGCGTCCTGGGTTCAGGCAATTCTCCTGCCTCAGCCTCCTGCGTAGCTGGGATTACAGGCACGTGCCACCATGCCCAGCTGATTTTTTGTATTTTTAGTAGAGACGGGGTTTCACCATGTTGACCAGGATGGTCTCGATCTCTTGACCTCGTGATCCACCCGCCTCGGCCTCCCAAAGTGCTGGGATTACAGGCTTGAGCCACCGCGCCTGGCTCTCTCTATTTTATATAATGTGTGTGTAAATGGACAAATAATGATTTCCAGACATCTGAGGGCAGTCTCATGAATTGTAAAATGGAAATAAACAAATAAAAGCAACTTAAAAACAGACTGCACAGGCAAGAAAATAAACATGCAAAACCAAAAAACTGTCACCAGTACCCTTAGAAAAGATTTTTCCAACCAAGAAATAATACAATATAGATACATTAAGATTAAAAAAAATTGGAAATAAGAGAATAGCAGCAATAGTTAAATCTTCCAAAAATAGAGTAAAAAGAGAAAGGGATATAAAATACAAACTAAAAATTTGAGGAGCACTTCATAAGTAAACCTGAGTTCCAAATAGAACAAAGAAAATGGAGGGTATGGAAAAAGGGATTCGAGAGAATTTCTTCAAACATGATATCAATTTGCTGAGAACAAATCACTAAATATCCATCTTATAAAGGTAGACCCCAGGTTGTCCAGGTGTTGTGACATATTTGTTGTCGCAGCTACCCCCTGAGGCAGGAGGATTCCTTGAGCCAGGGAAGTGATGGAGCACACCTGTAGTCCTAGCTACTTGGGAGGCTGAGGCAGAAGGATTGCCTCAAACCAGGCTTTTCAAAGCATGCTGGGCCTATAAATTGTCACTGCACTGCAGCCTGAGCAACATAGACTTATATGTGGGGTGCAGTGACTCAGTTGTAATCCCAGCACTTTCAGAGGCCGAGGTGGATGGATCACAAAGTCAGGAGTTCAAAACCAGCCTGACCAAAACAGTGAAACCTGGTCTCTACTAAAGACAAAAAATTAGCTGGGCATGGTGGCGCGTGCCTGTAATCCTATCTACACCAGAGCCTGAGGGAGGAGAATTGCTTGAACCAGGCAGACAGAGGTTGCAGTCAGCGGAAATCGAGCCACTGCACTCCAGTCTGGGCAACAGTGCCAGACTGTCTGAATAAGATGAAAGGCCCAGAAATGGAGAGATAGAGGGAAGAGGTTGACTGTACAGTACATTCCAGGGGTGAATGTTAGTTTGTGATAAAGTGCTCTGCTGTTGACATTTGAGTTGTGTCAAATAATTTAGTAACTGTCATAACTGGTCTCCAAAATGTTGATTAACAGTTAGACACACTCATTAAACTTTCGGTTGTTTCATACCTGTAATGAATGATCCATTATTTTTATCTTGCAGTGGCTGGTGCCAGGGCAACATCTCTGAAGGAGGACAGATGAAATAAAACTGAAGTCTTATACCATGAATCACAGATGAAATCTGACATGTATCAGTCTGTCTTCAACACCAACCAGAGTAATTTCCAGAACCTAGTCTTCCACAATGAATTGAGGGGCAAAATTGTAGCTAGGCACTCCAACTTGATGTAAAATAGTACATATTCTGCCTTATTCTCAAGTTACCGAAGATAGCTTTAAAGGCAATGAATTTATAGAAAATAGGTAAAACGAAATGATTAGTTTGGAACATTGGTGCTGGATAATTCTTCATAATTTAGTTGTAGACATTAAGGAAAGCACCTAGAAGGGCATCTAACCCAACCTTCCTTCTGAGACATTCCAGCTAACCAGTTGTCCAGCCACTAGATCGTCATGCATGTGCAGCTGATGCATTAATCTGTTGGCACTGTGTAGCACAGGGACAAGGAGTGATCTGGATCACTGGAGTACTTCAAATTGATGAGGTTTCTGGGACAAACTTTTCTCTTTTTGAGACAGGGTCTTGCTCTGTGGCCCAGACTAGAGTGAAGTGGCATGATCACAGCTCACTATACCCTCAAACTCTTGACACTCAAGTGATCCTTCCACCTCAACCTCTCAAGTAGCTGGGACAACAGGTGTGTGCCACCATGCCCAGCTATTTTTCTTCTTTAATTTTTTTGGTCTTCTCATGTTCAAGCTGGCTGAACTCCTGGGCTCAAGTGATCCTCTTGCCTTGGCCCCCCAAAGTGCCGAGATTACAGGTATGAGCCACTGTGCTTGGCCTAAAACTGTATTTCATAATAATTTCAATTTGTATTCTACCATCAGATAATCAGGGTATTTGAAAAGAAGCTACAAGAATAATAGTTTGTATGAGAGGCTCTGCATTAAAAAACAAAAAGCTCGTTCATCTGTAATCCCAGCACTTTGGAAGGCTGAAGCTGGCGGATCATGAGGTCAGGAGTTCAACAAGACTAGCCTGACCAACATGGTGAAACCCCGTCTCTACTAAAAATACAAAAATTAGCTGGGCATGTTGGTGGGTGCTTGTAATCCCAACTACTTGGAAGGCTGAGGCAGGAGAATCATTTGAATCTGGGAGGTAGAGGTTGCAGTGAGCCAAGATGGTGCCACTGACTGCACTCTGAGCTCAGGCAACAAGAGCAAAACTCTGTCTCGGAAAAAAAAATTGTTGTTACACATTGAAAACCAAAAAAAAGGCCAGTCGCAATGGCTCACGCCTGTAATCCCAGCACTTTGGGAGGCCAAGGTGGGCAGATCACTTGAGGTCAGGAGTTGGGGACCAGCCTGGCCAACATGGTGAAACCCTGTCTCTACTAAAAATACAAAAAAAAATTAGCCGGGTGTAGTGTGCACCTGTCATCCCAACGACTCAGCTGAGATCCTGCCACTGCACTCTAATCTAGCTTGGGTGACAGAGCAAGATTCCATCTCAAAAAAAAATTCCAAATAGGATGAATAAAATGAAATTCCACAAAAATCAAATTTTCATCTTCCAAATTGGCAAATATTAAAATATATCCAGTACAGCCAAGATATAAGAAATTGGGAACTGTCTGCTGATAGTATAAAATGATGCAATGTTAATGCATTCATTAATAGGTAAATATTTAATGACTGCTTACCTACCATGTGCTCAGGATACAATGAAGAATGAAACAAAGGTCCAGCTCCCATGGAGCTTACATTCTAGTGGGTAGGAGATTGACTGGGGAATATTTTACACAGGGTAGCCAGGGAAGGCTTCTCTGTAAGGTAACATTTGAGCAGGAAGCTAGGAAGCAAACCATGTAATTATCTAGGCAAAGTGCATTCAGGTAGAGGGATCAGTGAGTGCAAAGTTCCTAGGGGGGAACATACTTCGTGTATTAGAGCAGGGTTTCTCAACCTCAGCACAAAGAGGATTTTGGGCAGGTTAATTTTTTCTTTTTTGAGACGGAATCCCCCTCTGTCACCCAGGCTGGAATGCAATGGTACGATCTCGGCTCACTGCAATCTCCGCCTTTCGGGTTCAAGCAATTTTCCCGGCTTAGCCTCGCCAGTAGCTGGGATTACGGGTGCCCGCCAATTTTTGTATTTTTAGTAGAGATGGGATTTCACCATGTTAGCCAGGATGGTATCGATCTCTTGACCTCGTGATCCGCCTGCCTCGACCTCCCAAACGTTGGGATTACAAGTGTGAGCCACCACACCCGGCCTTGAGTTTTAAATTCAAAAACAGCTGCCTACTCAACAACTCCTTTTAATAATCTCACAGGTACCTCAAATTGAACACTTCCAAAATAAAATAGACCGTATACAAGAATTATTTTCATATTTGCCTTTCCAGTCCAGATCTTTTCTCTGAACAGCGGCCTAATCAACAACTCCTTAATCTCACAGGTACCTAAATCTGAACACTTCCAAAATGGTACTCCTCATCTTAACCTCTTTTCCCTTTGGTGCTCCTTTAAGTGATCTCTATCTTTGCTAAAGGCACCCGTTTATGGGCACTTAGTGAATGCGCGTATTTATTCACCTGTGCATATCACAAATCTGGAGCCAGCCCTGATACCATTTATCCCTCTCTTTATACTCATCAACCAAGTCTTTTTCCTTTCTCCTCTAAAACATCCTTAGGATTGACTCTCTTTTCTCTATTTTTTTCCAATTATCCTAGTCCAAACTATCATTATGTTTCTGGATTAATATTATTGGCCCTCCAGTAGTCCTACTTCCAACCCACGCTCTACAGATTAGTCACGATATTTTAAAATACAAACCTGGCTGGGTGCAGTTGCTCACACCAGTAATCCTAGCACTTTGGGAGGTCGAGGTGGGCGGATCACCTGAGGTGAGGAGTTCAAAACCAGCCTGGCCAACATAGTGAAACCCTCTCTCTACTAAAAACAAAAAAAATTAGCTGGGCATGGTGGCATGTGCCTGCAATCCCAGCTACTTGGGGGCCTGAGGCAGGAGAATCACTTGAATCCAGGAGGAAGAGGTTGCAGTAAGCTGAGATGGCGCCACTGCACTCCAGCCTGCAGGACAGAGTGAAACTCAGTCTCAAAAATAATAAAACACAAATCTGATTTTGCTGCTTCCAGACTTAAAAGCTTCCCACTGCTTGTATGACATAGGCGAAAATTTTAGCAAACTTTTTGTACTCTCTAAAGTCTGGCTGAGGTCTTTTCCATCAACCACATTCTAGTCATGCTGGCTCTTGCAAGTGTGACAGGCTGGGGCCGGTGTCATGGGCAGTAAAGGAATTTACCAAGATAGGCATAGGTAAAGAAAGCAAATGTGGCCAAGCACAGTGGCTCATGCCTGTAATCTCAGCACTTTGGGAGGCTGAGACGGGTGGAACACAAGGTCAGGAGTTCAAGATCAGCCTGGCCAAGATGGTGAAATCCCGTCTCTGCTAAAAATACAAAAAGTAGCTGGGCGTGGTGGCAGGTGCCTGTAATTCCAGCTACTCGAGAGGCTAAGACAGGAGAATCGCTTGAACCCTGGAGGTGGAGGTTGCAGTGAGCCGAGATTGCACCACTGCACTCTAGCCTGGGCAACAGAGTAAGACTCCATCTCTCTCTCTCTCTCACACACACACACAAAGAAAAGTGAGGCAGATTTTTTTTTTTTTTTTTTTTTTTGAAAGACGGGTTTCACCATGTTGGTCAAGCTGGTCTTGAACTCCCGACCTCAGGTGATCCACCTGCCTTGGCCTCCAAAGTGCTTGAATTACAGGCGTGAGCCACTACGCCAGGCTCAGGGAAAGTATGAAGATACATGGCAAGGGTGCAATGGTCAGCACAGCAAAGAAGCGGTTGTCTGCAAAGAGGTAGGGGCTAGAGGAAGTTTTTCAGGGTCTTGCTGGAGGGGGCTACATGTGGAATGAGATCATGCCGCTGGGGATATGTGTGGAGCAAGGTGGTCGTGCTAGCCGGTTGTTTGGGGTTAGTGGTCTCTCAGAACAACAGTTCTCCCAGACCTGACCCCCAGGCCCCTTCCTCGTTGTTGTTTTCTTATCAGGACTATACACCCCACCCCAAGAACAGTGACAAATGTTTGGCATTGGGGTGGAGATCTCATCTTCCAATTACTTTCTGCTGAACCTGGACATAGCAGTGGCCCTACCTATTATTGTTGGTCTGTTAGGAGACCCTGTGAGTGATTGTTCCTGATTGTGGGACTTAGGATATTGGATTTTGCCAGAAAAAGGGACTCGTCTGAGAAGGGGAGCATTTCAAAGTGAAATTTGTGTTCAACTGGATCTAGGGGAGATTTGTAAAGGTAGCAGGCATCACTGGGGAGATACTAATATCCCATGTGCAGCGTCATTTGAAGGTAAAAACTGTTGGTGAATTCTAGAAGATAAAAATTGGCTAGGAGCTACTCCAAGAATGTTATGAAGTTGTCAAAAAAATAATAATAATAATAATTGGCCAGGAGCAGTGGCTCATGCCTGTAATCCCAGCACTTGGGGAGGCTGAGGTAGGCGGATCATGAGGTCAGGAGTTCGAGATCAGCCTGACCAACATGGTGAAATCCTGTCTCTACTAAAAATAAAAAAATTAGCCAGGTCAGGCGCTGCGGCTCATGCCTGTAATCCTGGCACTTTGAAGATAAAAATTTTGTTTCTTAAGCCAGTTACCAAAAAGGCAAAGAAAAACCTTTTGCAGTGTGGCTGTTTTTCCCTATTGGAAGTCCATTTAGATAACCTGGAAATTAAACTCAATGAAAAAGTATTTGAATTTAATTAGACACAGCATAGGGAACCAATTTTACAGCGATTATTATGTCTTAATTACATACAACATCCCATTTATAAATCTTCTTTCATGAATTTTCTCATGACTTAGACAATTTACAACACTCTTAGACTTTCACTTGTCCTAAATATCCTTCTTTTAAAACAACCAGTCATTTTATTTTACAAAAAGAATTTACCATGTAAGATCCTTTCTCATATAAAATCTCCTTTTCATAACCTTCCTTACCAAAAATACCTCTACCTTTACAACCTTTATAGTGTGGAATTTACCTCTCTTTAAAAAATTGGTTGGTTAGATTTCTTGCCAGGGCTTGTTTGAATAAGTGTGGGCTATTTTAAACCCCTGAGGTAGAGGTATCTACGTTGAAGTTATTGGTTAAAGATTTAGGTAGCTCTCCTGGGAGAAATAGAGCTATTAGAGAGAAATATGTGCTGGGCAATGTGGCTCAGTCCTGTAATCCCAGCACGTTGGGAATGAAGAATCTTTTGGGGAAGATGAATTCAGAGAATGGGTAAATATTAAGCAGGCACCCATCCTTGCCCCAAAGGGATGTGGGGTATTTAGACATTATCAGAGACTGGTGGGAGAATGGTAATTGATCACTTAAGGGGTGTGAATTTGTTTTTTGGAGGGAGGGGTGCCATTTGCCAGTTACCCAACAGGATTTGGAGGAGAGTTGCTTGGAGCAGATTAGTACAGAGTAGGCAGTTCTTTTTTTTTTTTTTTTTTTGAGACGGAGTCTTATTCTATTGCCCAGGCTGGTGTGCAGTGGCGCGATCCCAGCTCACTGCAACCTCTGCCGCCCAGGTTCAAGCAGTTCTCCTGCCTCAGCCACCCGAGTAGCTAGGATTACAGGCGCCTGCCAACTTGTTGGCTTTTTTGTATTTTTAGTAGAGAGAGGGTTTCATCATCTTGGCCAGGCTGCTCTTGAACTCTTGACCTTGTGATCCACCCACCTTGGTCTCTCAAAGTGCTGGGATTACAGGCGTGAGCCACCACACCCGGCCTCAGAGTAGGCAGTTATTGAATCCAAAGGGAAATTTATAATTTTATTTGCTATTTCCAGAGTTGCCTTGGCTTTGTCTTGTTGATGATGATGCCTAATTTGCAAGCCAGCTGGAGCAGAGGGCCTCTTCAGCTCAATGCCATTAGGGGGTTGGGATTCTGTCCTGGGGGGCTTTTGGTTCTCAGGGAAGTCCTGTTTTCAGTGGCTGCGCTTGTGGCAGAGGGTGTAAGCCATATGGGGCTTTTTCCCATTTATTCCACTGGGGCAGTCTGACTTCCTTCCAGTGGCTTGGCTTCCCACACCAATGGCAGTTACCTGGAGGAGTGTCCTTAAAGCAACCTGGAGTGGGTCAGGGTGTTCTAAAGCAGCCAACAGTTGAGCCTGCCTCTTGGCCGTGTGTGTGTGTGTGTGTGTGTGTTCTGAGACAGGGTCTTACTCTGTCGAGTGGGTCAGGGTGTTCTAAAGCAGCCAACAGTTGAGCCTGCCTCTTGGCCGTGTGTGTGTGTGTGTGTGTGTGTGTGTGTTCTGAGACAGGGTCTTACTCTGTCTTACTCCAAGGATGGAGTGCAGTGGCACAATTTTGGTTCTCAGCGACCTCTGCCTCCCAGACTTAGGTGATTCTACAGGTGTACCACCACTACACTTGGCTAATTTTTGTATTTTATTTTATTTTTGAGACGGAGTTTCACTCTTGTCATCCAGGCTGGAGTGTTTTGGCACAATCTCAGCTCACTGCAACCTCTGGCTCCCGGGTTCAAACAATTCTCCTGTCTCAGCCTTCCCAGTAGCTGGGATTACAGGCACCTGCCACCATGCCCAGCTAATTTTTGTATTTTTAGTAAAGACAGGGTTTCACCATATTGGCCAGGCTGGTCTCCAACTCCTGACCTTGTGATCTGTCCGCCTCAGCCTCTCAAAGTGCTGGGATTACAGGCATGAGCCACTGCATCTGGCAGATTTTTGTATATTCTTGTAGAGAAGGGGGTTTGGCCATGTTGCCCAGGCTAGGCTTGAACTCCCGGAGTGAAGCAATCTACCTGCCTTGGCCTCCCAAAGTGCTGGGATTACAAGTGTGAGCCACTGTGCCCAGCCTGTCCCTGTGTTTTTCTTTCTCTTTAGCCTTGTCCTCCTTATTCTGCTCTCATTTATATAAGAAGGAGGAGATAGGCTGGGCACAGTGGCTCACACTTGTAATACCAGCACTTTGGGAGGCCAACGCGGGCAGATAACCTGAGTTTGAGACCAGCCAGGCCAATGTGGTGAAACCCCATCTCTACTAAAAATACAAAAATGAGGTGGACGTGGTAGCACATGCCTGCAATCCCAGCTACTCAGGAGGCTGAGGCGGGAGAATCACTTGAACCTGGGAGGCAGAGGTTGCAGTGAGCCGAGATTGAGTCACGGCACTCCAGCCTGGGCAATAGAGCATGACTGTCTCAAAAAAAAAAAAAAAAAAATGAGGAGTTAATTTGACGATTTTCTGCATAGGGACCATGCTATATTACACAAGAAAAAAGGACATTTCTTTTTGAGAGTCTGAATGTCAAATTTATCCCACCCCCCTGTTTTTTGAGACGGAGTTCCACTCTCGTCACCCAGGCTGGAGTGCAATGGTGCAGTCTTGGCTCACTGAAACCTCCACCTCCCAGGTTCAATAAATTCTCCTGCCTCAGCCTCCTCAGTAGCTGGGATTACAGGCACCTGTCACCACAACCAGCTAAATTTTCAATTTTTAGTAGAGATGGGGTTTCACCATGTTGGCCAGGCTGGTCTCAAACTCCTGACTTCAAGTAATCCACCTGCTTTGGCCCCCAAAAGTGCTGGAATTATAGCATAAGCCACCGCACCCAGCTATCCCCAATATTTCATTTGGAGACAGAGTCTCACTTTCTTTGCCCAGGCTGGAGTGCAGTGGCAACCTCTGCCTCCCAGGTTCAAGAGATTCTGCTGCCTCAGCCTCCCGAGTAGCTGAGACTACAGGTGAGTACCACCACGCCCTACTAATTTTTGTACTTTTAGTAGAGACAGGGTTTCACCATGTTGGTTAGGCTAGTCTTGTACTCCTGACCTCAGGCAATCTGCCTGCTTCAGCGTCCCAAAGTGCTAGGATTGTAGGCGTGAGCCACTGCGGCTGGCTGAGAGATGCATTTTTTTTTTTTTTTTTTTTTTTTTAAGAGACGGGGTTTCACCGTGTTGGCCAGGATGTTCTCAATCTCTTGACCTCGTGATCCGCCCACCTCGGCCTCCCAAAGTGCTGGGATTACAGGTGTGAGCCACTGCGCCCAGTCGAGGTGCATTTTTCAAAGGGGTGTTCCACCTGCTGGAAAGGATCTCCTTGCGCTGGGGCTTTACACTGGATAAACACTGGGTGAGTGTTATAAGTAAAATTTCGGTGCCACAAAAGAAATAGCAGTCAAAGATAAATCCTCTCAGCAAGGCAGTTCACTTCTATAGAAGGGTGCGGCTCATGGATGGCGCAATGGTGGCCCCATGCTTGGACAAGGAGGGGAAGAGGTATTTATGCCTGATGGGGGGGGTCATCCTTATTGCTGTGTTGTTCCCTTATTGCCTAGGGTTAGACCGAACAAGCTAGACTAATCCCAACTGGCTATTTTAAAAAGAGCAGGGATCCAAGCTGGAGTGGCACAGTGCGTGTTTTGGCGAGGATGTTTACAGGCATGTTAGAGCAGGTAGCCAGGGGTGACCTAGATCAAAGAAGGTGACCGGAGCAGGTGACTCAAGCAAGTGACCGGGATGAGTCAGGATGGAGCCAGGGGCTGGGGGAACAGACGTGAGGTACTTATTAGAATTGGTGTAGAAAGTTGTTTAGTGGAATTACAAGGAAGTTAAAACTTTAAAATAGAGAATTAAAGAATAAGAGAGCTGAACATACTGACATACTGATTCTTTGAAGAGAACCTTGGTGTTCACTGTAACAGTGAGTGATCCCACATTAGTCCAGGTATGAATTATGCTGGGTGCTTAATCCAGGTATGAGGGGAAACAGTTAAGGGAAGACTCACAGTCCTGGTGCTGTTTGGGATCCCCTGACTTAAGATATCTGGAGCAGGATGGCTGGCTGTCTTCAGGGGAGAACTAGGGTGTGAATTCCCCAAAATGTGTACGGGCTTGCCTTGCTTGAGGTTCCACTGCCAGCTAAGCTACAGAGTGACTGAGTTCTTTTTTTGTTTCGCTCTTGTTGCCCCAGCTGGAGTGCAATGGCACAATCTCAGCTCACTGCAACCTCTGCCTCCTGGTTTCAAGTAATTCTCCTGCATCTGCCTCCCAAGTAGCTGGGATTACAGGTGCACACCACCACGTCCAGCTCATTTTTTGTATTTTTAGTAGAAACAGGGTTTCACCATGTTAGCCAGGCTGGTCTCGAACTCCTGACCTCAGGTGATCTGCCTGCCTCAGCCTCCCAAAGTGCTGGGATTACAGGCTTGAGCCATCGCACCGGGCCGATTGGGGACTTTTGACCAGACAAGATGGGAGCCTTCTTTTCTGGACAAGGCAGCCAAACTTGTTCACTCCCTGGCCAGTTGCCATCAATTGCCAGAGGGATGGATACTAAAGTTTGTCCACCAGAAGCCAACTCTGAACCTCTCACTCGATCGGGCAGTGGTGGTCAGATGTCTTCCCACTGGGAAGCTCCAATCTGCTAGGGAGTGGCACTGGGCAGGGACCTTCAATTGTCCCTCTTGGATTCTGTACACTGAGAAATTGGAGTTGGAGGAGTAAGACAGAGGAGGGGAGTAGTCCCCAATCACTCCCCATATGGCCACCAAAATGTCATGGGTGTGATTGGCTAGGGCCGGTGTCATGGGCAGTAAAGAAGTTTTCCAAGACAGTTGTAGGTAAAGAAAGTCAGATGTATTAGAGAAAAGTATAAAGAGGCTGGGCGCAGTGGCTCACGCCTGTAATCCTGGCACTTTGAGAGGCTGAGGTGGGTGGATCACTAGGTCAAAAGATCAAGACCATCCTGGCCAAACTGGTGAAACCCTGTCTCCACTAAAATACAAATAATTAGCTGGCCATGATGGCGTGTGCCTGTTGTCTCAGCTACTCAGGAGGCTGAGGCACGGGAATCATTTGAACTCAGGACGCAGAGGTTGCAGTGAGCCGAGATCATGCCACTGCACTCCAACCTGGTGACAGAGCAAGACTCCGTCTCAAAAAAAAAAAAAGTATAAAAGATTTGTTGCAAGGGTGCAAGGGGCATCACAGCAGAGAAGCGGCTGTTTGCAAAGAGACAGGGGCTGGAGGGGGCTATGTGTAGAATGGGGTCATGCTGCTGGGGCTATGTGGGGAGCAAGATAGTCGTGCCAGTGGGTTGTCTGCGGTTAGTGGTCTCTCAAAACAATTGTTCTCCACCAGCTGGGCCCCCTTCTTCCTTGTTGGTTATTATGACTACACACGTGCTTACTTTTTGTTCCTAAAAACAGCGAAGTTATTTTCTGTCTCAGGGATTTTGCATATGCTGTACCCTATTTCTGCATGCTACCTGTATTAATTTTCTATGCTGTTGTAAGAAAATTTATGTAAGAAATAACCATAAATCTGTTGTAAGAAATTACCATAAATCTACCATAAACCCACTTATTTTATAATTCTGTAAGCAAGCAGTCCGCAATGGGTCTCAGTGGGCTAAAATCAGTCAGCAGTGCTGTGTTCCTTTCTGGAGGTTAAAGGGGAGAATCTATTTTCTTGTCTTTTTCAGCTTCTGTAGACCACCCACATTTCTTGAGTCCTAGTCCCCTTCCCCTACCTTCAAAGCCAGCAACACTGCATCTTTGGTGTTGTGTAGTCACAGCTCCTCTGAACAAAGCTGGAAAATATTCGCTTTTTTTTTTTTTTGACGGAGTTTCGCTCTCGTTACCCAGGCTGGAGTGCAATGGTGCGATCTCGGCACACCACAGCCTCCGCCTCCTGGGTTCAGGCAATTCTGCCTCAGTCTCCTGAGTAGCTGGGATTACAGGCACGTGCCACCATGCCCAGCTGATTTTTTGTATTTTTAGTAGAGACGGGGTTTCACCATGTTGACCAGGATGGTCTCGATCTTTTGACCTTGTGATCCACCCGCCTCGGCCTCCCAAAGTGCTGGGATTACAGGCGTGAGCCACTGCGCCCAGCCCTAATTTTTGTATTTTTTAGTAGAGACAGCGTTTCACCATCTTAGCCAAGATGGTCTCGATCTCTTGACCTCGTGATCCACTTGCCTCTGCCCCCCAAAGTGCTGAGATTACAGGTATGAGCCACCGCTCCCAGCCTGGAAGAGGCGTTATGCTTACTATACTGCTCTCATAACTCCATTGGGCTGCAAAAAACCAACATTGGCTTTTGGGTTTTATTTTTGTTAGATAGCCAAAAGCCTTACACAGCAATAAGAAGGCAGTTGGCACTGATGAGTCAATTAAGAATGCCACCAGTGACCCAGGACTTTTCTTTCCATTCTGCCATCTTCAATGCCTTGACATGTGCTACTCCAGACAGCATATGTATTCAAAGCAGAAAGAAGACTGATGGGCTTACCTCTGTCCCTTATCTGTGAAGCAACTGAAGTAGATAAGGGGTTGGTAAATAACAGCCCATAGGCTATTTCTGGGCTGCTATATGCTTTGTGTGGCTTGTGGGCTAAAAATGGTTTTAACATTTTAAATAGTTGAATAAAATAAAGAAAAATATTTTATGACACATGAAAATTATACAAATTTCAAAGTCCATAAATAAAGTTTTATTGAAACATAGCCATTTATTCCCCTATTATCTATAGCTGCTTTTGCGCTAACGGAGTAGTTGTAATAAGAGACCCATATTATCTGTAAAGCAAAAATCTTTACTATCTGCAGTTTATTCAAAAAGTCTGTTGAGGCTGGGCATGGTGGCTCACACCTGTAATCCCAGCACTTTGGAAGGCTGAGGCAGGCAGGTCACCTGAGCTCAAGTTTGAGACCAGTCAGGGAAACATGGTGAAACCCTAGCTCTACAAAAAATACAAAGATTAGATGGGAGTGGTGGCGTGCTGAATCAGAAGTGCTTGAGCCCAGCAGGTGGAGGTTACAGTGAGCCGAGATCATGCCACTGCACTCCAGCCTGGGAAACAGAGCGGGACTTTGTCTCCAAAAAAAAAAAAAAAAAAGATTGTTTAGCCCTGATGTAGATGATTAAAGAGCAATGACCATTTATAACAATAATTTTCTAAATTATCAAAGCACTTTAAGCATCATGTAAGTTTTTAAAGAAAAAAAAACCTAGGAAGCAAGGGATTCTTAAAAAAATTATTTAAGGATCAGAGTGTCTTTAACACATCCTAGTACTACTCATCTGTAGTAGTTGTTCTGCATGTTCTTTTGAGACAGGGTCTCACTCTCCCAGGCTGAAGGGCAGTGGCTAGATCATGGCTCACCGCAGCCTTGACGGATACAAATAATTATTAAAATATTATCTGTATTAGGCCAGGTGCAGTGGCTGTCACCTGTAATCCCAGCACTTTGAGAGGCCAAGGCTGGCAACTCACTTGAGGTCAGGAGTTTGAAACCAGCCTGGCCATCACAGTGAAACCTTGTGTCTATTAAATATACAAAAAATTAGCCAGGTATGGTAGCGTGTACCTGTAGTCCCAGCTACTCGAGAGGCTGAGACAGGATAATCGCTTGAACCTGGGAAGCAGAGGTTGCAGTGAGCTGAGATCGGGCCACTGCACTCCAGCCTGTGCAAAGACAGAGTGCGATTTGTCTAAAAAAAAAAAAAAAATCTGGTGCTCACTTTGGCAGCACATATACTAAATTGGAACGATACAGAGATTAGCATAGCCCCTGCACAAGGATGACATGCAAATTTGTGAAGTGTTCCATATTTTTTTAAATTTTATAATCTTTTTTTTTAAAAAAAGAAAAATCTGTATCAGAAATGCGTTTGGTTACAAGTAATTAAAATCTAAAAAATGGCTTATTTAAAAATTTTTAAGGCCAGGCACAGTGGCTCACACCTGTAATCCAAGCACTTTGGAGGCCAAGGCGGGTGGACTACCTGAGGTCAGGAGTTCAAGACCAGCCTGACCAACATGGTGAAACCCCATCTGAAAAAAAAAAATTTATTTATTTTTTTGAGAGACAGTTTTGCCTTGTTGCCCAATCTGGAGTGCAATGGTGAGATTTCAGCTTACTGCAATCTCTTGTCTCCCAGGTTCAAGCAATACTCCTGCCTCAGCCTTCTGAGTAGCTGAGATTACAGGCATGTGCCATTATGTCCAGCTAGCTAATTTTGTATTTTTAGTAGAGATGGGGTTTCTCCATGTTGGTCAGGCTGGTCTCAAACTTCCAACCTCAGGTGATCCACCCACCTCAGCCTCCCAAAGTGCTGGGATTATAGGCGTGAGCCACCAAGCCCAGCTAAAATGGCTTAAAGAAATTTTAGCTGGGCATGGTGGCTCACGTCTGTAATCACAGCACTTTGAGAGGCCGAGGCGGGCGGATCACGAGGTCAGGAGTTTGAACTAGCCTGGCCAACATGGTGAAACCCCACCTCTACTAAAAATATGAGATCAGCCAGGGGTAGTGGCATATTCCTGTAGTCCCAGCTACTGGGGAGGCTGAGGCAGGAGAATTGCTTGAACCCAGGAGGCAGAGGTTGCATTGTGCCAAGATCATACCACCGCACTTGAGTCTGGGCAACTCCATCTCAAAAAAAAAAAAAAAAAAAAAAAAAAAAAGAGGGTAAACAGGTAAGCTGAGGAAAACCCAAGTAAAGAGTTTATTCTAAATGCAACGGGATTTATTTTTTTTTTTTTTAAAGTATGCATGGGCTTTTTTTCCTAATATTTTCTTAAATGCTGTTTTTTTTTTTTTTTGAGACACAGTCTCACTCTAGTCACCCAGGCTGGAGTGCAGTGGCATGATCTTAGCTCGCTGCAACCTCCGCCTCCCATTTCAAGCAATTCTCCTGTCTCAGCATCCCGAGTAGCTGGGACTAAAGGTGCCTGCCACCACGTGCAACTAATTTTTTTTGTATTTTTGGTATAGAGATGGGGTTTCACCATATTAGCTAGGATGGTCTTGATCTCCTGACCTCGTGATCTGCCCACTTTGGCCTCCCAAAATGCTGGAATTACAGGCGTGAGTCACTGTACCTGGCCTATTGAAGAGTTTTAATCAGCAAAATGACATAATCCAATTTGTTTAGTAACAATCATTTTAGCAATTTAGTAACTAGAAAGCAATTTGCTAAGCTTATGTACAAATTGCTGTACAAACTAGGCAACTCGACTGAGTGCCATGGAAACACAATAGCATACCTGCCTTCTAATAATGGCCCTAAGTTGCACAAAACAGTATCTGGAGTATAGGTGTGAAGGAGGAGTATATCCCACAGTAATTCTGGTATTTCCCCCCAAACTCCACACACAATAAAGATACAAAGCTTAAAGGCCTACGTTCAGGCTGGGAGTGGTGGCTCACATTTGTAATCCCAGCACTTTGGGAGGCCAAGACTGGTGGATCACTTGAGGTCAGGAGTTGGAGACCAGCCTGGCCAACATGGTGAAAACCTGCCTCTACTAAAAATATAAAAATTAGCCAGGCGTGGTGATGGGTGCCTGTAATCCCAGCTACTGGGGAGGGCGAGACAGGAGAATCACTCGAACTCTGGAGGCGAAGGCTGCAGTGAGCAGAGATCATCAGGTTGGGCAACAGAGAGAGACTTTGTCTCAAAAAAAAAAAAGAAAAAAAAAAAAAGCCTATGTTCAGTAATAGCCACCAGAATGCTAAGAAGGGCAAATCATTTCTATGGAAATAATAATTTTCCAAAGTTGTGTATGTGGGGCTGGTTTTCAGACAAGTTTTTAGGAATATACTACAAACTGAAGAATTAGAAATTTCACACAGTAGATTGTATGTTTTTATTTAGAGATTAATTCTACCACTAGATGGTGACATATAAACAAAATATCAAAAACAGTCAACTTTATCAATCTTCAAGCCATCAAAGATAGTATGATTATTGCTGATTATGGTTTTGAAAATTCATAAGAACTTAGGGGATATTTTATAGGAAATTCTGTGTTATGGCCAGGCGTGGTGGCTCATGCCTGTAATCCTAGCTACTTAGGAGGCCAAGGCAGGAGAATCATTTGAACACAGGAGGCAGAGGTTGCAGGGGAGGCGGAGGTTGCAGTGAGCCAAGATCACACCACTGCACTTTAGCCTGGGCGAGGAGCAAGACTGCCTTAAAAAAAAAAAAAAAAAAGGTTCCTCTTGATGCATATACCAAATCAGCAAGGGTGAAGGGTCTAGAGTTAGGAGGCAGTAAAAATCTCGTTATTACTGGCTTCTGTGCCTTATCTGGTTTTTTTTTTTTTTTTTTGAGACAGAGTCTCTCTATTGCCTAGGCTGGTATGCAATGGTGCGATCTTGGCCTCACCACAACCTCCGTCTTCAGGGTTCAAGCGATTCTCCTGCCTCAGCCTTGAGTAGCTGGGATTACAGGTGCCCACCAGAACACCTGGCTAATTTTTTGTATTTTTAGTAGAGCTAGGGTTTCACCATGTTGGTCAGGGTGGTCTTGAACTCCTGACCTCAGGTGATCCACCCATTTTGGTCTCCCAAAGTTCTGGGATTACAGGTGTGAGCCACCAAGCCTCTGCCTGTTTAATCAAATTTTTAAAACAATGAAACTGAAAATGGGATAAAAGGTTTCGTTGTTAAAAAAATTACAAGGGTTGGGCATGCTGTGGCTCACACCTGTAATCCAGCACTTTGGGAGCCTGAGGTGGGGGAGGGGGGTGGAATCATGAGGTCAAGAGATCAAGGCCATCCTGGCCAACATGGTGAAACTCTGTCTCTACTAAAAATACAAAAATTAGCTCGGTGTGGTGGCACAAGCCTGTGGTCACAGCAACTTGGGAGGCTGAGACAGGAGACTTGAACCTAGGAGGCAGAGGTTGCAGTGAGCCGGGACTGTACTCACGCCACTGTACTTCAGCCTGGGCAACAGAGCAAGACTCCGTCTCAAAAATAAAAAAATTACAACATCGATATTACTTTGTGTATCATAACCATGTTTCAGGTAGAAAGAAGGGTTAAAGGGTATGTTAGCTGAATTTGTCCCTTACTGTATTAGGACAGGGCAATTCTTCCCAAAAGACCCATCCTGCAGATTTCTACTTACATTTCTTTTTTTCCAGACAGGGTCTCACTCTGTCCGCCCAGGCTAGAGTGCGGTGGTATGAACACAGCTTGCTGCTGTCTCAATCTCCTGGGTTCTGGTCATCCTTCCACCTCAGACTCTCCAGTAGCTGGGATTATAGGTGTGCGCCATCACACTAGGCTAATTTTCTTATTTATTGGAGATGGAGTTTTGCCATGTTGCCCATGCTGATGTCCAACTCCTGGCCTCAGGCAATCCATGTGCCTTGGCCTTACAAAGTGTTGGGATTACTGGCATGAGCCATCATCCGATAATTTTTAAATTTTTGTAGAGACAGGGGTCCCACTATGTTGCTCAGGACTGTTGCTTACATTTCATCAAGAAAAGCTCAATTATATATGGCCAGCCCTAGAGAAACTAGATCACCATGATGATTTCAACTGCTACCTGAAAAAAATGCGAGACCACCACATAGGCTCACACCTGTAATCCCAACATTTTGGAGCTGGAGGATCAATTGATGCCAGGAGTTCGAGACCAGCCTGACCAACATAGCAAGACTCCGTCTCTACTAAAAACCAATTAGCTAAGTGTGGTGCAGAACACCTGTGTCCCAGCTACTGGGAGGCTGAGGTGGGGGGATTGCTTGAGCCCTGGACATGGAGGCTGCAGTGAACTGTGATCCCACAACTGCACTCTAACCTGGGCGACAGCGAGGCTTTGTCTAATAAAAAAAAAAAAAAAGATGAAAATAATTGGAGTTGTGCTGGCAGGGAAAAAAGGGATAGGTGAGAATGTAAGTTGGGTAGCCAATGTCTCAATGTCTGCCTCAGTATCCAAAGTAAGTATGCAAAAACCCAAGTTCTGTGAGAAAGACAAGCAAGAAGGGATGATGGTAGAATAGATTCAAAATCCTAACAACTATCTGCTCGTAGGAAATAAAACAGGTTGGACAGAATGTTTACAGTATCAACTTCAAGCAGCAGAAAGGTAAAGCATTTGGAATAAGGTGGTTCTGGCATGGAGAGAAGGGCGTGCCATAATCTCGACAAAAGCTATCAAGAGAACGACTACAGGGCCTTGAGAGTCGCTTTGGTTACCGTTCAGAGATTATGTACACGATCTTTCTTTGCAGTCACGTGTCTACCTAAACACGCTGAACACAAAAATTAGCAAGCAAGGTATTAATCGCGAGCGTGAGGAAAATTCCCCTAAGTTTGTTAACATAAACCAGCTGACTGCCCCCTTCACCTGTTCTTTATCTTAAAAACCATGTTATTCGCTTTCTGCTGAGAAGCATTATTTGCTATCTCAGGTGGAACTGATGGGCCCGCTTCCGTAAAAACCGGACGAACACTCTACCCCGCCATTTCTAGTCACGTCAAGGACCTTATTGCTCGAGGACAGAGGACCTTCAAGGAATTGCTGAGTAGCGATAATCACCGATGCAGTTAAGCCGGGTCCTGGGTTGATGCACTCTCAGACCCCGTAGGGAGCGACCCTTTAGCCCGAAAGAGAGCTGCGGCGTAACCCGGGCCCCGCACCCCCAGTTGACTCCCTGCTTCCCCCACCCCAAAAGCCTGAGCGCGAAGGAGGGAACACTGAAGAAACCCGCACCAATTCCTCGACCCGGGCCTTGCGTAAAAAAGGCGAAGAGCGGCGGCGGGGGACAGGACAGCGCGAGTGACCCCGGCGCTCATAGGGACTCCGAGCCCGTGAAGTGGGTCGCGGTGGGCGACGCCGCGCAACCGCGACCCATTCGCTGCCTCCGCCATCTTCTTCTACTCACCCGGACTCCCCCC
>NW_022436966.1:11932006-11951192 GCF_009761245.1 Sapajus apella
TTTCCCAGACTAGTGTCCTGAAGCATTTCCCCTGTTTTGTTCTGGTAGTCTTATAGTTTTGTTAGTTCTTTGAGCCATTTTGAGTGGATTTTTTAATATAGAGTGGGAAGTGAGGATATAGTTTCATTGTCCTACATATGAATGTCCAGTTTTGCTAGTACCATTCATTGAAGAGACTGCCCTTTCCCCAGTGAGTATTCTTGGCACCTTTGTCAAAAATCAGTTGGCTATAGATATGTGTATTAACTTCTCGGTACTCTATTCTCTTCCATTGGTTTATGTATCTGTTTTTATGTACCATGCTGTTGTGGTTACTACAGCTTTCAGTATATTTTGAGGTCTTGTATTTTTCCTTCTTTCCTTTTTTTTTTTTTTTGGATGCAGTGTCTTTCTCTGTTGCCCAGGCTATAGTTCAGTGGTACCATTACAGCTCACTGTATGTAGCCTTGACCTCCTGAGCTCAGTTGATTCTCACACCTGACCCTCTTGAGTAGCTGGGACTATAGGCATGCACCACCATGCCTAGCTAATTTTTTTTTTTTCCCGGCACTTATACATTTCTGTGCTAACCTAGTGGTGGCAGGAGCAGCCCTAGTCTGGGCAGCCAGGTAGCCGAGCAGAAGTCACAGGGACACAGGGGCAACTCTAGCCCTAGAGAGGGAGACTGGGGCTTTGGGAGCTGTGTGGTCCTGGGCCCCAGAGGAGACCTCTTGACACCTCTCCACGCCAGCTCTAGTCTCTTGGCAGGCACCTTTTCAGGAAGAGCAGGGGCTCCAGAAAGCTCCAAAACTTACTGCTGTTCTCATTACAGGGGGCTGGTGGGTGGGGGGTGGGGATTGGGATCAGGCAAGGGGCAGAAGGTATAAGAGGTTCAACATGCATGGGTGACTTTAATTCCAAAGGGCAGAGCCTGTGTGTGGTTGCACCCACCTGTAGTCCCAGTGCTTTGGGAGGCCGAGGCAGGAGGAACACTTCAGCCCAGGAGTTGGAGACTACAGTGAGCTATGATCGCATGTACACTCTAACCTGGGTTACAGAGTGAGACTCTGACTCAAAAGAAATTTTTTTTTAATTAAAAAAGGAGGCCAGGCATGGTGGCTCATGCCTGTGATCCAGCATTTTGGGAGGCTGAGGCAGGTGGATAGCCTGAGGTCAGGAGTTAGAGACCAGCCTGGCCAACATGGTGAAACCCTGTCTGCACTAAAGTATAAAAATGAGTCAGGCATGGTGGCAGACACCTTTAATCCCAGCTACTTGGGAGGCTGAGGCAGGAGAATGGCTTGAACCTGCGAGGAGGAGGTTGCAGTGAGCAGAGATCGTGCCACTGCACTCCAGCCTGGGCAACAAGAGCAAAACCCCGTCTCAATAAAATAAAACAGTGAAGGGCAGCTTGTTCAAGAAAATGGAGGGGAGGCTGGGCATGGTGGCTCTCACCTGTAATCCTAGCACTTTGGGAGGCCGAGGTGGGTGGATCACCTGAGGTCGGGAGTTTGAGGCCAGCCTGACCAACATGGAGAAACCCCCTTGTCTCTACTAAAAGTACAAAATTAGCTGGGCATGGTGGCGCATGCCTGTAATCCCAGCTCCTCGGGAGGCTGAGGCACTAGAATCACTTGAAACCGGGAGGCAGAGGTCGCAGTGAGCCCAGATGGCGCCATTGCACTGCAGCCTGGGCAACAAGAGCAAAACTCCATCTCAAAGAGAAAAAAAAGAAGAAAAAAAAGAAAAATGGAGAGGAAAGGGCACGAAGAGTAGCACTCCCTCTGCAGCAGAGTAGGCTCCTTCCATGGAGGAACAGGAAGCTATAATCACTATTTGCAGTTAGGCACAGCTGCCATGACATTTCAAACAACAGCCATTGACGTGCTTCGTCCTGACATCCTTTTTAGGCACATACTCCAGCAGGGCCACTAGGGAGGCAGGGATGGCAGCCCTTGCAACTTCCCTTTGACTTCAGGGAATCTGAGAAGTTGAGGTGTGCGACGGCAGAGTGGTGGTGTTTGGAGGCCAGGTAGTAGAGACTGATGCCCAGAACCCCACAGGACTCAAGGAGCCCACCCTAATGTCCTAGATGAGTGCTAGACAGGGATGACCATGCTGCTGGCTTCCTGTGCAGCACTCAGGTAGGCCCCTCAGTGAGCATCCAAAGCAACAGCCTGACACCCAGGGCCTTGCAGCTCATCATGGGGAGCCCACACTGTCCTTCCTGGGGTTCCTGCACTAGGCTAGGATGTCCCTGTTCTCCCAC
Organism: Sapajus apella; assembly: GCF_009761245.1. Lineage (NCBI taxonomy): Eukaryota > Metazoa > Chordata > Mammalia > Primates > Cebidae > Sapajus > Sapajus apella. Next base: position 11,934,255 of record NW_022436966.1, read on the forward strand.
AGTCTCTGCTCCCTGCACCCTGTTGGCCCAGCAGCAGCCCCTGTCCTAGTGGCACAATGCAGCTGTCCACAGAACCCACACCCAGACACTTCCCTGGGCCACACATCATGAGGTCTCCACCCAGCTGTGTGTGACCCACATAGCGACAGGGTATGGCTGAGCAGGTCTCCAGGCCCAGCCTCTGCTCACAGCCTCCTGCCTCCCTGCGGTGAGACACCCATGCAAGGATCACAGGTCAGCAAGTCTATTCTGCAAGGTATGGGCCACTCATACTCCATAGGGTCTGCTATGCTGCCTTCCTGGGGCACCCAGGAGTCCCCCTCAAATGTCATAACCTGAGTACCCAGAGCTGCTTGTAGTGAGGGCCGACCCTGGGTGCTCGCTGACTGCCTGCTCAGCACACGGCTGGATGGTGCTGGGCACTGGGCCTTCCAAGAACCAGAAATGGGCCCCTTCCCTCCCAGCGCTCACATCCCGCAGGGGAGACAGGATGGCTGGACAGAATGGTGCTAAGTGTGAGTGCTGCAGGCAGATCCCCATGGAGGGAGTCAGGGACGTGCTGGTTGGGCAACACCAGAGCTGTGCACATATCTGAACATTCTTTCCAGCACGGGTCATGAGGGTCAAGTGACTCCACACAGGAGGGGGCACATAACTGGCTAATTTTTTTGTATTTTTTGTAAAGACAGGGTTTTGCCATGTTACCCAGGCTGGTTTCGAACTCTTGAGCTCAAGTAATCCCCCCAGTTTAGCATCCCAAAGTGTTGGGATTACAGGTGTGAGCTACTATGCCCAGCTGTTTTTAGATCTTTCACTTCCTATTTGACTTGAGGAATATTTGCAAATTTATTCCTATTTTACTTTTTTCCTAGCTATTGTAAATGAAGTTGCCTTCTTGATTTCTTTTGAGGTAGTGTATTGTTTGTATACAGAAACACCATTGATTTTTTTTTTTAAGTAGTAATTTTGTGTCCTGCAACTTTACTGAATTTATTAGCTCTGAGGTTTTTTGTTTTTGTTTTCATTTTGGTGGAACATAGATTTTACTATATATAAGATCCTGTCATCTGCAACTGCAAAACGGACAGTTTGACTTCATTTCCAATTTGGATGCCTGGAACTACTTTGTCTTGCTCTGGCTAGGAGTTCCAGTAGTATGTTGGTTAAGAGTGGTGAGAGCCTCTTTGTCTTGTTCCAATTATTGGAGGAAAACCTTGTAGCTTTCTCTCATTGAGTAAGATGATAGCTGTGGGTTTGTCATATGTGGCCTTTATTATGTTAGTGTACTTTCTTTTTATACCTATTTTTTTAAAAATTATGAATGGATGTTGAATTTTATCAAATGCTTTCCCTGCTTCTGCTGAGATGATCCTATGGTTTTTGTCCTTCATTCTGTGGCTAAGATGTATGACATGTATTGATTTGCATGTGTTAAATCATCCTTGTATTCCTGGGATGAATCTCACTTCACGATATATAACCTTTTTTTAAATTTATTTTTTTTATTTAGAGACGGGGTTTCACCATATTATAGGCCAGCCTGGTCTTGAACTCCTGACCTTGTGATCCACCCACCCGGCCTCCCAAAGTGCTGGGATTACAGGCGTGAGCCACCGTGTCTGGCTGGTGTATTACCTTTTTGATGTGTTGTTGGATTTGGTTTGCCAAAATTTTGTTTGTGATTTTTGTGTCCGTGTTTATCAAGGATATTAGCATGTAGTTTTCTTTTTTAGTTTTTCCTTTTCTGGTTTTGGTGTCAGGATTATACTGGCCTTGTAGAGTGAGTTAGGAAGAATTACCTTTGTTTCAATTTTTTGGAATACCTTGAGAAGAATTGGTATCCATTCTTCTATAAATGTTTGATAGATTTCAGCAGTGAACCCATCGGTCTTGGACTTTTCTTGGGAGAGCTTTTTGTTACTAATTGAATCTCATTATTTGTTATTGGTCTGTTCAGGTTTTTTTTTTTTTTTTTTTCTGTTTCAATCTTAGTAGATTGTAAGTGTTCAGGAATTTGTTCATTTCCTCTAGGTTTTTAAATTTATTGCTTTATAGTTGTTCAGCAGTCTCTGGTGATCCTTTGTATTTCTGTGATATTCTTTGTGATACGTCCTTTTTTGTTTCTCATTTCTTTTATTTAGGTCTTGTTTCTTTTTTGCTTAGTGTAGCTAAAGGTTTGTTGATTTTGTTTATCTTTTCAAATGACTAGCTTTCTTCTGATCTTTGATCTTCTGTAATTTGTTTTAGTTTCAAATTTATTTCCGCTCTGATCTTTATCGTCTTTCCTTCTACTAATTTTGGGTTCTTTTTGGTTTCTTGAGATGCATAATTGGTTGTCACCATGCCCGGCTTTCCATTTTCTTGGCATAGGCATTTATTAGTATAAACTTCTCTTTTAACTGCCCTGCTAATATCCTTCTGATGAGGACCCAAAAGACAGACAGACAAACAAAAAAAACCAATGCACTGCTTTTGCTGTATCCCACAGGCTTTGGCATGTTGTTTCCATTTTCATTTGTTTCAAGACATGATTTTATTTCCATCTTAATTTCTTCATTGATCCAGTGGTCATTCAGGAGCATGTTGTTTAATTTCCATGTATTTGATAGTTTTCAGTGTTTCTCTTGTGTTGATTACTATTTTTATTCCACTGTGGTCTGAGAAGATACTTGACATGATTTTAATTATTTAAAAATTTTTTTGAGACTTGTTTTATGTCCTAAAATATGGTCAGTTCCGGAGAATGTTTTATGTGCTGCTAAGGAATGTGTATTCTGCTGCTGTTAGGTGAAATGGTCTGCAAATATCTTTTGGTTTCATTTGGTCTATGGTGCAGTTGAAAACTGTTTCTTTGTATTCTGTCTAGGTGATCTATCTAGATCTATATGCTGTTGAAGTCCCCAGCTATTATTATATTGGTGTCTATCTTTCCCATTGGATCTAATATTTGTGTTGTATATCTAGGTGCTCTGGTGTTGGTTGTATATATATTTACCATTGTTATATCCCTTTACTGAATTGATCCCTTTATTATGTACTATCCTTCTTTGTCTCCTTTTACAACTTTTGACTTGATGTTTGTATTGTCTTATGTATGTAAAGCTACTCCAGCTCACTTTTGGTTTCTGTTTGCATGCAATGTCTTTTTCCATCCTTTCACTTTTAGTCTCTGTGTGACTTTATTTTTTGGGGACTGAGTTTTGCTCTGTTGCACAGGTTGGCACAATCTTGGCTCACTGCAACCTCTTCCTCTCAGGTTCGAGTGATTCTCATACCTCATCTTCCCAAGTAGCTGAGATTACAGGCATGCACCACTGCACCCAACCATTTTTTTTGTATTTTTAGTAGAGATGGGGTTATGAGGTTATGTCATGTTGGCCAGGCTGTGTGTGTGACTTTAAAGATGAAGTTAATGTCTTGTTGGCAGCATATTGTTGGCATTTTTCTTTTCTTTTTTTTAATCAGTCTATAACATGTATTTATTTGAGATGGAGTTTTGCTCTTGTTGCTGAGGCTGGAGTGCAATGGTGCAGTCTTGGCTTACTGCAACCTCTGCTTCCCAGATTCAAGTGATTCTGCTGCCTCAGACTCCCAAGTAGTTGGGATTACAAGTACCCGCCACCACACCCGGCTTATTTTTTGTATTTTTAGTAGAGATGGGGTTTCTCCATGTTGGTCAGGCTCGTCCCAAACCCCTGCCCTAAGGTGATCCACCCCCCTCAGCCTCCTAAAGTGCTGGGATTACAGATGTGAGCCACCGTGCCTGGCCAACTTTTATTTTTTAATTTATTTTTATTTTTTGAGATGGAGTCTCACTGTGTCACTCAAGCTGGAGTGCAGTGAGGTGATACTGGCTTACCACAGCCTCCTCCTCCCAGGTTCAAACAATTCTCCTGCATCAGCCTCCTAAGTAGCTGGAATTATAGGTGCATACCACTGCCCAGCTAATTTTTGAATTTAATGGATATGAGATTTCACTGTATTGGCCAGACTGGTCTCGAGCTCCTGACCTCAAGTGATCTGCCCGCCTCAGCCTCCCAAAGTGCTGGGATTACAGGCATGAGTCACTGGGCCTGGCCAATCTATAACTTTTAAATGGGGGAATTTAAATCATTTATGCTCAAGGTATTATTGATAGGTGAGGACTTATTCCTGCCCTTTTATTGATTTCTAGTTATGTTATATATCCTTTGTTCCTTACTTGCTCTTTCAGGTGTGAAATTCTTGAGCATTTCTTACAGGCAATCTACTGATGATGTATTGCCTCAGTTTTTCCTTGTTTGTGAAAGTTTTTCTCCTGTGTTTCTGCAGGACAGTTTTGCTGGGTATAATGTTCTTGATGAGCAGGGATTTTTTTTTTTTTTTTTAAGTACTTTGAATCTGTTACCTCATTCTGTCCTTGCCTGTAAGGATTCTGCTGAGAAATCTGTCAGTCTAATGGAGATACTCTCATGTGTGACCTGATGCCTTTCTTTTCTTTTGCTGCTTTTAGAGGTTTTTTTTTTTTTTTTTTAAGACAAGGTCTCACTCTGTTGCTCAGGCTAGATAGAGTGGCACAATTAAAGCTCACTGCAGCCTTGACTTCCTGGACTTAGGTGATTCTCCCACCTCAGTCTCCTGAGTAGTTGGGACTATAAGCATGCACCACCATGCCCAGCTAATTTTTATGTTTTTTTGTAGAGATGGGGTCTCACCGCATTGCCCACGCTGGTTTTGAACTCCTGGCCTTAAGCAGTCCGCCTGCCTTGGCCTCCCAAAGTGCTGGAATTATAGGTGTGCGAGCTGCTGTGCCTGGCCTCTTTGTTGAATCTCTCATTCAAATCATGAATTGTTTTGCTTATTTTATTCAAGTTTTTACCTGTATTTCCTTGTACCTCCTGAATTTCCTTAAGATTGTTATTTTGAGTTTTCTGGCATTTTATGTATTTCTTTATGATTGGGGCCTCTTATTGGAGAATTGTTTTCCTTTGACCATTTCATGTTTTTTTCTCTGTTGATTTCTCTACATTGTTTCTACACATTGTTGGAAACATCTCCCCTTCCAGTTTTATGGAGTAGGTTTTATAGGGAAAGACTGACTTATGTAAGTGGATCATAAATCAGCAGGGTGTGTTGGCCTTGGTTCTGTGTGGACAGAATAATGCAGTCTCCATGTAGTTTCTTCAGCTGTGATCTCTAGAGACATTCGAGAGTTTCTCAGCAGCCTAGGATGAGAGAGCGTGTGTTGACTGTGGTGCAGCTTTGCCAGGGGTGTTGGTTTATTGGGCTGTTTATCAGGTCAGGGACACATGCATACATATGGTGAGTTGGCGAACTTGAGGTCTGGCTTGCTGGGGTTGAGGCTTTAGGACCCTTACTGTGGCCAGGAGCACAGGCACGTGATTGCTCAGTTGGTTTGGTGTTGTGCCTTCCAGGAGTGGCCCACCCTGTGGTTTGTCAGGTCTGGGACATAGGTGTACAACTGCTCAGTCAGCCTAGGTGTGTCTGCCAGGGTTGGCCCATTGGGCTGTTTCTTAGGACTGGGATGTGGGTTCTTGACTGCCTGGTTTGTCTGGGGGGGGATGCCCATCAAGGGCAATCTGTGGAACTTGGGGGCGTAGGGCCAGTGGACAGGCCAGAGGCAGGTGCACATGGGGCAGAGGTGCTAGGACCCTTTTTCTCAGGCACTGAGTAAGGGTGCATGGCTGCTTCACTAACCTTAGGGTGTATTGCATGCTCTTTGGCTTGGAGGCCTCCCCTACTTCGGAGAGAGCTTATAGTGGTTTGGTTGGCTTATGGGCAGGTTTGTCCTGGGTTGGACTGTAAGACTGTTCTTTTGGCTTGAAGTGTGGTCTTGTCATGGGAGTTGGTTTTCCCTGCTGTGCGGGACCAAAGTTGCAGCTAGAGTTGTGGCATTCATTCACCTGTATGGCCTTGGTGTAAAGAAGATGGAGCTCAAGTGCTAGAGAGGTGCCGTGGTTACGGGCCCCCAGAGGAGGGTGCACTCCAGAGTTGGCTGTGGTTTCAAGATGGTGTTGCACTGCCACAGCTTGTTTCACTGGAGGTAGGTGGGATCACATTCCTTGTGCTCCTAATTGGGGCAGTGGAGCTGTGTGGATTTTCAGCCGTTCCCTAAATTGGGCTCAGGGCTTACAAGGACTGTGGGATTCTTTTGGTTGGTTTGTTGGTTTTTTGAGATGGAGTCTCACTCTATTGCCCAGGCTGGAGTAATAGTGGCATGATCTCAGTTCACTGAAGCCTCTGCCTCACGGGCTCAAGTGATTCTCCTGCCTCAGCCTCCCAAGTAGCTGGGATTACAGGCACCCACCACCACCACACCCGGCTGATTTTTATATTTTTAGTAGAGTCTGAGCTTTACTTTCTTGGCCAGGCTCATCTTGAACTCATGACCTCAAGCGGTCTGCCTGCCTTGGCCTCTCCAAGTGTTGGGATTACAGGCGTGAGCCATTGCACCTGGCTGGATTCTCCTTTTGTAAGGATTATAGGTGTTTGTGGTGGCAGTGGGGGTGCTGGGGAGGGATGATATTTGTCCTTTTTTCCTGCATCAGTAAGTCCCTGCTGACTGTGGGCAGATCCCATCTGGGGAAGGGGAAATGGGGCTGCAGAGGCTGGTTACTTCCATACTGCCTTTCTGGACTTTGTCATCAACAGGTGTGTGTCTGTTTTTCAACTGCACTCAAGTGGTCTTTCTGACACTCTTATCAGATCTTAGCTATTTGTTACCTTTGTCCTTTCTTGTGTGTAGGATGAATGCCAGGCATCTCTAGTCAGTCTCCCTGATTCTTTTTTTAAAATATTCTTCAGAACTTTGCTGGAATTCTTCAGCTTATCATCTAGTATCTTGAATATATTACCTATTGTAACTAATATTTTAATCTTCTCTTTCATTGTCTTGTTTTCATCCTTTTTTCTGGCTATGTGGTATGTGGTCTTGTTTTTTGGTTCTCTGGTCATTACAGAAAAATTTAAATGTCTGGAATCATGTGCAGAAGTGGGAAAGTTTATGGGCAGTGAACACTTATGTACCCATCACCCAGTCAACATTTAGCAACTCACGGGTAGGTTTTTTTTTTTCCCCCGTGTCTGTGCCTTACCCATTTTTTCTCTCCCATCCACTGGATGAATTTGAAGTAAATCCAGGTGTTACATATTTTCTCAATATATTTAAATATATCAAAATAACCGTTTAACACTTTAATTTTAAAGATGGAGTCTTGCTGTTTTGCCCAGTCTGGCCTAGAACTCCTGAGCTCAAAACAATCCTCTCACTTCAGCCTCCTGAAGAGTTGAGACTATAGGCACACACCACTGTACCCAGCTTTGTGTTTATAAGACAGGGTCTTACTCTGTTGCCTAGGCTGGAGCACAGTGTCATGACCTTGGGTCACTGCAGCCTTCACCTCCTGGGGCTCAAGCTGTCTGCCTGCCTCAGCTTCCTGTGTAGCTAGGACTCTAGGCACAGGATACTACACCCAGCTAATTTTTGTCTTGTTTTGTAGAGAATGGGGTTTTGCCATGTTGTCCAGGCTGGTCTTGAACTCCTGAATTTAAGCAATCTGCTCACGTTGGCCATTCAAAGTGTTACGATTACAGGAAAATGTCACCACGTGTTTTTTTTAATTGAAAAAAGGTGGTGTCTGGTTACCTTGTCTAGGCTGGTCTCAAACACTTGGGCCCAAGCAAATCCTGCGTTGCCTCCCAAAGTGCTGTGATTTACAGGCAGGAGCCACTACACCTGGCTATGGTCTGTTTTTTTAATTTTAAATTGACATGTAATCCTTATACATAGTTTCAGGGTACAGCGTGCTATTTCAATACCTATATATAATGTATAATGATCAAATTGGGGTAACTATTATTATCTCAAACATTTATTATTCTTTGTGTTGGGAACATTCAAAATCCTCTCTGCTATTTACTTTTTATTTATTTATTTATTTATTGAGATGGATTCTTGCTCTTGTTGTCCAGGCTGGAGTACAGTGGTATGATTTCAGCTCACTGCAACCTCCACCTTCCAGGTTCAAGTGATTCTCTTGCCTCAGCCTCCGGAATAGCTGGGATTACAGGCGCCCACCACAACTCCTGGCTAAGTTTTTGCATTTTTAGTAGAAATGGGGTTTCACCTCGTTGCCCAGGAGGGTCTCGAACTCCTGACTGCAGGTAATCCTCCCACCTTGGTCTCCCACAGTGCTGGGATTACAGGTGTGAGCCACTGTGTACCCTGCCTCTGCTAGCTATAAAAAAAAATCAAATAAATTGTTAACTATAGTAATCCTAAAGCCAGGGTCGGTGGCTCATGTCTATAATCCCAGTGCTTTGGGTGGCTGAGGTGGAAGGATTACTTGAGGCCAGGAGCTAGAGACCAGAGTAGCAGTACAGCAAGACTCTGTCTCTACAGTAAGTTTAATAATTAGTTGGGTGTGGTGACATACACCTGTAGTCTCAGCTACTTGGGAAGCTGAAGTAGGGGGATTATTTGAGCCTGGGAGGTCCAGGCTGCAGTGAGCTGTGACTGTGCCACTGCACTCCTGCCTGAGTGACAGAGCTAAATCTCTTCTCTAAACAAATAAAAAACCTAATAAAGTTCCAAAGAACAAAAAAATACTCTAGTCATCCTGCAGAACTATAGAACATTAGAATGTATTCCTCCTGGCTAGATATAATTCTTTGTTAACCAATTTCTTCTTACATTTTCTCTCTATCCTTCCCAGTGTCTAGTCGGTAGTATTCTACTAAGTGTAAATTTCTTTTATTTTTTCTTTTAATTTTGTTATTATTTTTTCTTTTTTTTAAAGAGTAAGAGTTTTGTTACCCAGGCTTTGGTGCAGAGGCACACGATCATAGCTCACTATGAACCTGAAACTCCTGGGCTCAAGTGATCCTCTTTTCTTAGCCTTTAGAGTAGCTGAAATTACAGGCTTGCTCTACCATGCCCAGGTAATTATTTTGTTTTTTTGTAGAGAAGGGGTTGCCCAGGGTGGTCTTGAACTCCTAGTCTCAATTGATCTCTTGCCTTAGTCTCCCAAAGAGTAATTTCTTCAATTTCCCTGATAGTCTTAATTTTAAAAAATTCTTTTTTTTTTTTTTTTTTTTTTTGCCAAATACTTCTGAGGAAAAAATTCTAACTTTTCATTCACAATTTGAATCAAGAGTCACGAGACCTATTAGAATTGCTGATTTTTGAAAATTAAATCACTAAATTACTATGTAATTTACATACAATAAGGTTAGTCTCTTGAATCTATTGTAAGGGTATGTTTTAATTCATTTTGACAAATGTATATACACATATAAGCACCACCGCAATTGAATATTTCCATCACTCAATTATTCTTCATGCCTGTTTGTAATTAACCCCACCACCAATTCTGCATTGTTGTTAACTACTGACATGTTTGTGTCACGTAAGTTTTATTTATTTATTTTATTTTATTATTTTTTGAGATGGAGTCTTGCTCTCTTGCCCAGACTGGAGTGAGAGCAGTGCTGTGATCTCGGCTCACTGCCCCCTCTGCTTCCTGAGTTCAAGTGATTCTCCTGCCTCAGCCTCCCGAGTAGCTGGGATTACAGGCATGTCCCAGCATGACTGGCTAAATTTTGTAGTTTTACAAATACAAAATTTTAGTGGAGAGAGAGTTTCACCATGTTGGCCAGGCTGATCTCGACTCCTGACTTCAGGTGATCCACCTGCCTCGGCTTCCCAAATTCTGAGATTACAGGCATGAGGCACTGTGTCCAGTCGGAAATAAACTTTATGTACTACTTATATCTGGTTGGTATTCCTTTTACTTAGCATATGGTTAGAAGTCATCCATGTTGCTTATTGGTGCATCAACAGTTGGTTTCTTTTTATTGCTGAATAGAATTCCATATGTTGGCATATATACTATAACTTTTTTTTTTTTTTTTTTTTTTTTTTGAGATAGAGTCTTACTCTGTTACCTGTCGTATGTGGTACCATCATAGCTCACTGTAGCCTTGACTGCCTGGGCTTAAGCCCATTCACCTCAGCCTCCTGGATATCTGGGACTACAGGCGCATGCTACCACACCCAGCTAATTTTAAAATTTGCTTTGTAGAGTTAGTGTCTTGTATTGTTGCCCAGGCTGGTCTAGAACTTCTAGCCTTAAGTGATCCTCCCACCTTGGCCTTCCAAAGAATGTCCTTTTTTTTTTTTTTTTTTTTTTTTTTTTTAATTTGAATCCACTCTAATGGTAATTTGGTTTGTTTTTAGTGTGAGTAAAGTTACTTTGTTTCGCTTTTTGTGTTTTGTTTGTTGGCTACCTGTCTGGACTAATACTGTGAATTCTGGCTGCCCTCTAGTTTGTAGCCGTTGATATATCTGTTGGTTATTGTTATTGTTTCAATACTTAATTCTTTATTTTCAAGCCTCACTTCTAGGAGTTAACTCCTGAATTGGCATAGCTTATTTTTTTCCCTGTCTGTTTCAATTTCTAGGTTTCCCTCTTTGTTTTGTTACAGAAACTGCTGATTCCATGGCTTATTTAGTGCATAGGATTTCCCATCTTGACTTTGTAGATTTTATCCTTGTGCAGTTATTTATTCTTTTCTATTTCCATACTTTTATTACTGGATCTAGAGGCTAGATCAGATTTGGTTCACATTTCTTGGCAAGACGTTTTTTAGGTTGTATTGTGTTCTTCCTTGGGGTTGGTTGGAGTTCCATATAATGCCATATTTATGCTTGTTTTGTAATGCAAGCAGCCATTGCCTAGGGCTTTTATTACATTAACAGTTACAAAACTAATCCTGTCACTTTTTTCCTTGATTAGGTGGACTATCTGTATCAGGAGAAACTTCCCTTAATTACCTGTTTGATTACTTTGATTTACAATTTTTACATAAAAGGCAGGATAAATGGCTGATTTCTCCCTTTGTTATCCAGTTTTCAGTGAATGATTTAATATTTGCAAAGGTAATCACTTTTTTGTTTTTGAGAATCATTAGGAGCTCATGTACTCAAAAATAATGTTTTTGCCTTTATTTATTTAAGATTTGGGGGATTTAAGATTTGGGGGATTTGTTGTTGTTGTTGTTCTTGAGACAGTTTTGCTCTTGGTACCCAGGCTGGAGTGCAGTGGTGCTATCTCAGCTAACTGCAACCTCCGTCTTCTGGGTTCAAGCAATTCTCCTGCCTCAGGCTCCCAAGTAGCTGGGATTACAGGCGTATGCCACCACATCTGGCTAGTTTCCTGTATTTTTAGTAGAGACGGATTTTCACCATGTTGGCCAGGCTGGTCTCCAATTCCTGACCTCAGATCATCCACCTGCCTTGGCCTCCCAAAGTGCTGGGACTATGGGCGTGAACCACCACACCCTGCCACCAGTAACTCTTTAGATTTGCCCCTTTGAGGCTATTTTTTAGATTATGTAGGCATGCTTTGTTTTTAAAAATTCCTTTTTTTTTTGTCTCCTGTGACCTCTGTATTTTCAAATAGCCTGTGTTTGAGCTCATTTTTTTCTTCTGTGATCAATTCTGCTGCAGAAGACTGATACATTCTTGAGTATGCCAGTTGCATTTTTCAGCTCCAGAATTTTTGCTTTTTACATGTTTTCATCTTTGTTAAAGTTATCTGATAGAATTCTGTTTACTTTCTCTGTGTTATCTTGAATTACTTTGAGTTTTCTCAGCATAGCTATTTTGCATTCCCTGTCTGAAAGATCACATTTCTGTTTCTCCAGGATTGGTCCCTGATGCTTTATTTAGTTCATTTGGTGAGGTCATGTGTTCCTGGGTGGTGTTGATGCTAGTAGATGTTCTTGAGTGTCTGGGCATTTAAGAGTTAAGTATTTATTGTACTCTTCACTGCCTGGCCTTATTTATAGCTGTCCTTCTTGGGAATGCTTTCTAGATATTTGAAAGAACTTAGGTATTGTGTGATCTAAGCTGTATCTGCTTTAGGGGGAACCCCAAGCCCAGTAACTCTGTGGCTTTTGCAGACTCCTGGAGGTACCACCTTGATGGTCTTCAACAAGATCTGGGGAATTCTGTGGATTATCAGGCAGAGACTCTTGTTGTCTTTCCTTACTTTCTTCCAAACATACAGTCTCTCTGTTGTGAGCCACCTAAACCTGGGGTTGGAGTGAGTGATGCAAGCACCCTTGTGACCACCACCACTATGACTGACTATAATTTCAGGGTCAGTCCTGAAATTAAGACCATGCAGGGTCTCATCCAAGGCCTGCTGTGACTGCTCTCTGGCTACCTCCCATGTTTGCTCAAGGCCCTGGTGCTGTGCAATCAGCAGTTGACAAATCCAGTGAGACCTGCGTCCTTTCCTTCAGTGCAGCAAGGTCTCTAGACCCCAGGTAGGTCCAGAGGTGTTGTCTAGGAGTCAGGGGACTAGAGTAACACTCTTGTATTGTGTCTTTTCTGGCATTCAAACCACAAGATGAGGTGTTTCTCATTCTTCCCTCCCATTTCCAAAAGCAGAGGAACCTCACCTTGTAACCACTGCCACCCCAAGGCCACAAGGGGTACTACCAGACTACCACCTGGGACTCACACTTCAGGGCAGTGGGCCCCCCTGTGGCCCAGGGCAGGTCCAGAAATGTCATTTAAGAGTAAGGTCTTAGAATTGGGGACACTCAAAAATCCACTGGCTTCCCCCCATCACCCATGGTCGTTCTGGTGGTACCTAAGCTGCAAGACAAAGTCCTGTTTACTCTTTCCCTCTGCTTTTCTCAGGTAGGAGTTTTGCCCCATAGCCACCATGCTTGGTGCTGAATTTCACTGAAGCCAGCAAGTCTCGGAGGATCACCTGAGGCCCTAGTGTAGTATTTGGATATCGCTGCTGGTTATTTAGGGCCTAAGGGCTCTTCACTTTGTAGGTGATGAATGCTGTCATGTCCTTGCCTTCAAGGCAGCAGGCTTTCTTCTGGCCCAGGTATATAGAAATGTCTGAGCTAGGGCCCTGAACAGGGACCTCACAACTCTGAGTGGTGCACTATCTTGCTGTGGCTGAGCTGGTATCCAAAATGAAAGACAAGTCCTCCCTGCTCTTCCTTCATCTTTTCTCAAACAGAAAGAAGGGGTCTTTTATTGAGCCCTGAGTTGTGCAGCCTGTCTAGGGGAAGGGGTGATGCCAGCACTCTTTTGGCTGCCCCACCTGATGTCTCAGTATGTTGCATTCTCTGCTTCTGTCCCTCTCCCCACCACCTCTACTGTCTTGGGGCCCCGTTCATTACTAGGACTCAGGTAAGAATTGTAGCCCTTATGGCTTAGACTGCCTTTCCAAGCTTACTTGGAGACATGGAGTACTTTAGTGCCCTGCAGCGAGGCTTGTGGGAACTCAAGTTGGGACCATTGGGATCAGCAATTTCCCTCCAGTTAGGGCTAGTTTAAGTGCTCCCTTTCTGGGTGGCTGTCAGCTTAGTTTGGTCTGGTTTTCCTTTCTGCTCTAACAGGACAGCACTGAGGTCATTGCCTTACAATTGCTGTGTTCTCCCTCCCCCAGCACCCAGTGGCTGTAGGCACCAGGCCTTTGCTGCTGGATGGGAGAACAGGAAGTGTGTATAGATGTTGATTGAGGACTGTTGTTTCTCTGTCTTCAGTGTCTCTTTCAGTGATATGCAGTTAAAACCCGGTACTATTAGTGCTCACCTAATTTTTTTTTCTTCTTATGAAGGTGTTTTTTTCTATGTAGATCTTAATTTGGTGTCATTGGTGGGGGCATGGGCATGATCAGTGGAGCTTTCTATTCTTGTTCTGCCTCCCACCTATTTTCAGTCCAATAAAAAAATCAGTGGTGGCCGCGTGCCTGTAATGCCAGCACTTTGGGAGGCCGAGGTGGGCAGATCATGAGATCAGGAGTTCAAGACCAGCCTGTAACCTCAGTGCTTGATCTGATTGGCTAAAAACTTGGAAATTTCTTGAATAGATAAGGAGGAAACAAGACAAGGAAGAAGAGGAAGCTAGTCAGGAGGTGGTTAGGTGGGTTTCCAAATAAGAAATGGCATGCACCAGGGTTTGGAGCTTGCTCGGTTCTGTTCAGACATGCCGGAGCAAGTCAAGGTAGCTGATTTAAGTTGTAGCTGATTTAGAAAAAAAATATATATATGGGTATATGTTTATGCTAATAGCGGATAATGGCCATAGAGGAAGAGATTGTAACTCTTTATAATGTAGTCTAAGATACAAACTTTGAAGAAGAACTTTCCCATCTCTCACAATTCCCTCTTCTTTTTATTTCATAATTCTTCTTCAAACTTTTCTAATAGGTCCTTGTTTTGTTGTTAGGCTTGGTCTTCCAGCAGAAGTAATTTCTCTGGATAGGGTGGAGGAGGAGTTGGAGATAGGTTAGCAAGAGTAGTATCAATGAGCCTTTACACGAGTCCTCGAACACAGGGTATAACACAACACCCTACAAGAAGAAGTATACCTAATACCGCTACCAGGGAAGTGAAAACTGATGCCAAAGTACTCTTCCATTTGCTGAACCAGTTCTGTAGCCAGTTTGAAATGGGGTTATTTATTCCTGAATTTTTGGCTAGCTCATTAGATAGGGCCCTAAGTCCCTGTAAGGCTCTGCTGATACTTCCATCTGCAGCTGTGTTACTGGGAATGAAAGTACACAGCTCAATGTTTATGCGGACGTCACCCTTTTCAGCTAACATCATGTCAAGAGCAATCTTGTTTTCCCATGCCATTTGGGTGGTAGACTTTTAACTGTTCTACGATTCCCTTAACAGCATCCTTGGTATAGTTAACAAATCGTTATTGATTGTAATAAATATAATTTATCCAGTCTACATTTTTATTTATTGTCACCCACCAGAATAGTGTTGATTCAAGTCCAGCAGCTATCTGACCTCTGACTTTAAATTCATTTGGAACTCCTTTTGGGATCCTAATTGCATCTACGTACACATGAGAATCAAAGGACCCATATGGGGCTCCTCTTGTATGTCATTGGTGGGTTTCCTTTATCTTTGGTTGATGAAATGCCGTGGTAAAAGGGATAGCCAATTGGAATACAGTGCAAATACCACTACAGTTATGTGCCAGAGTGTCCAGTAAGGGGGTCCCCCACAATAACACCATACATCTGCTCGGGGGTAAGGGCGGACTGATGAGCCAGCTCTTGGAAGTGTCTGACTTCACAGCATCCTGTTAAGTTTCCAAGGAACGCTAAGTTCTCCCCCTGTTGTGAGAGACACAGGCGAACTTCACCTAGGGAGATGGATGGTGTATGACCCTTGGGGGCTGACCCCACAGAGTGTTGAACCTCAGGAAATAGCAGAGAAAGAACTTGGCACAATTTGTTATTCCAGACGTTGGAATCCTGAGAAAGAGCTACTATGCATTCCAAGTCCGCTTGATTTGAGGATCATCCAAGTGGAAAGGGGACAACCTGGGCCTCTGGCCTACCACCGTATGCGCACAGGCATAACAGTCACTTTTATTTTAGGTGCGGATGGAATATTTAATCCATTCTAACCAGGCGTTTGCATCCTTATATTCTGTTTCAATGGCTATGGTTTGCCTTGGGTCCTCTACTTCTGTTGAGACTTTGGTTTTGTCATTGTGTCTGGGAGGAGTGATTGATAAAGAGGTTGAAGGAGCAATAAAGTACACTTCAAAAATTTCTTAAGGATCCTTCTCTGAAACATCGGCTCCTATACCATAAATACGACTTAATGAAAGGGAAGAGTTTTCAGATGTTGCAATAACGGTAGTAAGCTGCATTGGATTACATTGGTTATATTGACAACTAGAAAGAGTAATTCCTTTGGTGAAATGGATATATAATTTTAAGGACTAAAAAGACCTGTGGAAGCAGTCTGTCTTAAACCTTTAGTGTTCCATATGACATTAGACTAAGCAGAACATAGAGATTCTGTTTTAGAGGGACAGGAGTCTGATTCCTGCCAATTAACACAGGTACTATTCCTTGGTTTACTAGTATCCTTAGAGGAACTCATATGTCTTCCTAATCTGAGGAAGTCTAAGAAGGACAGAGACTTCCTTCCAAAGCAGCAAGCTGTCCTTCGTTATGCAGACCACCACAAGGCCTAACTAAACAGACACCAAAAGTAACAGCTTGAGGTGAGACAGATCTAAAACCATTAATCATTAATAACAAGATGGGGAGTAGTTAAAGAGAAGAAAAGAAAAAGAAAAGATAGACTAAGCTCTTCTTAGCTTTAACTTGGTGTAGGATCTGATTCCGGAACAATAGCCCATGATTCTAACGGTGATGGCACTTTGACTTGGGTGTGAAGTGTCCATCTCTTTTCTGCTGTACGAACGGCAGTCTTGGTGGTTAGCAGCATGAGGTAGGCTGGTCTCCAGGCTAGTGCTGGTGTACTGGAAATTCTAGGAGTGGTGTCTGTGCTAAAAGACCTTCTTAATCTTTGTTAAAGAGCAGGTTAGTGCTTTAAGAAAAACCTGTTGGCTAGGTGTGGTGGCTTATACCTGTAATCTCAGCACTTAGGGAGGCTGAGGAGGGCAGATCACAAGGTCAAGCGTTCAAGACCAGCCTGGCCAACATGGCGAAACCCTGTCTCTACTAAAAATACAAAAAATTAGCTGGGTGTGGTGGTGGACACCTGTAATCCCAGCTATGCAGGAGGCTGAGGCGAGAGAATATCTTGAACCTGGGAGTCGGAGGTTGCAGTGAGCCAAGATCTTGCCATTGCACTCCAGACTGCGAGACAGAGACTCTGTCTCCAAAACACAACAAAACCTGTTGCGCTTTTATTTTAATGTCCATTTTACAGAAAAACTGGATAATACCTCTTTAACTTTAGCTATTATGTTTACACACAGAATTTCCTTTACAGTTAACATTTCAAAGTTGCTTAAACTCACACCTGTAATCCCAGCACTTTGAGAGGCCAAGGTGGGCGGATCACGAGGTCAAGAGATCGAGACCATCCTGGCCAACATGGCGAAACCCTGTCTCTACTAAA
>NW_022436966.1:11951292-11961844 GCF_009761245.1 Sapajus apella
ATGGTGGCACACGCCTGTGGTCCCAGCTACTCGGGAGGCTGAGGCAGAATTGCTTGAACCCAGCGGGCGGAGGTTGCAGTGAGCTGAGATTGCGCCACTGCACTCCAGCCTGGCAACAGAGCAAGACTCTGCCTCAAAAAAAAAAAAATGGCTTAAACTTTCAAAACAAAACTTATACAACATTTGTTCAAAAATTCCTTTTTATAACGTTTTTTACAACTATTACAATCTTAACTTTCTGACTTTGTGTTGTTTTTTTTTTTTTTTTTTTTTTTGCTACTCTGCACTTATTGGTAAGATATTTCTGACTTTGTTTTATAACTTTCCTTACTAAAGGAGCATTTTTAAATCTGTAACTTTCTTAATATTTATCTTTTTCCTAATCTCTCTCCTTTGTCTCTCCTCTCTTTGCCTCTTTGTTGCTCTCTCTGCCTCTGTCTTTCTCTCTGACTCTCTCTCCCTCTGGCTTTCCACCTCTATCATTTCTTCCCCTGAAAAGAGAACACTTGGAATCGACATTAACTCTAAGTATATAACTGGGGAACTAAAAACTCATCAGTTTGTTCTGCTACCCCATCAGGGTCATCTAATAATGGCTTAAGTTCTCTCTTGAGACTCTGGACCTTAGAAGCAGTTAAGGGAGCATTCACAAAACTAACCATGCCTCCTCCTCGAGGCATCTCCTTTACAGGAGAAAAAAGCTTTGAAGCTGATTCTTTGGAGGAAGAGGGGAAAGGAAACCTTTGAATATCTCTTTTTGCATTGCTCAGTCTCCCACCGGAGCCCTTTCTTCAAGGAAGAAGACTTGCAATGATCAGGCCTTTTGAGTTGCAAGCTCCCAAGAGCATGGGTTATACCAGGTGTGGGGGTGGGGGAGTGGGGAATTTGGGTTGGGTTCTGGGGTGGCAGCCATGGCTTGGGAGGAAGAGGTGTGCTGGGTGTGTTGAGCGGGGAGAGGGAATGGCGGGAGCAGGAAATGAGGGAAGATGGTCTAAAGGGTTCCATTTACATATGGATTGCTCTTGGGTAAAAGCTTCACCTTTTTTTAAGTGAGACTGCGCCTGACTTTATTCTACTCTGATGGTTTTCCTCCTCCTCTTAATGGGTAGAGAACTGGCCCCTGCTGCCAACAGAGTGCATAGTCTTGTTTCTTGTGAGAAAGGGCTTTTGTTGTTTACAAACATTATTAAGAGTTCACAGAACTAATCCTCATCCAACCCAAATTTTGGCCATACAACTGCGGACTTGAGGATCAATTCTTTAGTCCAAATAAAACAGTGATATGTTATCATTTGTTATGGAAGACTCAACCCCCCAAGCTGGGAATCTTTCGCCTCTTATGTTTTTACGGAAGACTCAACACCTCAAGCTAGGAATTTCTTGCCTTCCCTGTCCTGGGAGGTTGACCTGTTTCGTTTCTTCCCCCTTCTCAGGGTCCCTTACATTCTTCTCATTTGTACGGTCCCCTCTTGACCATTCCGCCAAAGGAGATTTGGGACTCTCTTAGTGTCAGTGTGCAGGTGTAATTCCCACGGCAGGATCTGTCCTAAGCCATATGAGGTAGCCACGGAACCTCAGGGAGGACACGCTCACTCCATCCAGCAATAAGAATTGTCACCATTCACACAGACAACACTGCATTCACACACACATTCAACTCTTCAGAAGTTGACAACCAAAGAAGTACTTTGTCACCCCTTTGCAATGTTTGCTACCTTGACTTGTGCATGAGGTTGCCTGATCGAGGCCCCGGGTTACTGCAGTTTGGAATCTCTTTGCCCTGCGTTGCTGAGAATTCAAAAGTATTCCTCGTACAGGATAAGTCCTTGGCTCTTTCCCCTGGGGCCACAGCAATAGGGCGGCGGGCTGCCTTCCCACAACAGAGGACCAAGGATTACCCCAGAGGAGAAATGGAATCTCGGATAAGCCCCCAAATTTGTTGGAAACTGGTTTATAATGGGAAAAATCCATACCCAGACAGTGATCATTCAGCAAGGCTAGTTTACTTCCTGCAGAAAGGGTGCAACTCTTTGGCAGTCTTACCATGAGAGCACACCTGAACAAGGAGACAGAAACATTTATAACTTTAATAACCTGATGCAGTCGCCTAGTTATGCACAGCCTAGTGCTGTGTCCAGCTTCCATTGGCTGGCATGGGACCTCACATTCTATGCTTGACCCGATTGGCTAAAAACTTGGAAATTTCCTGAATAGATATGGGGGGAAGAAGACAAGGAAGAAGAGGAAGCTAGTCAGGAGAAGGTCAGGAGGATTTCCAAATAAGGAATGGCATGTACCAGGGTTTGGAGCTTGTCAAGTTCTGTTTGGGCACCCTGGAGTGAGTCAAGGTAGCTAATTTAGGATGTAGCTGATTTAGAGACTATATATATATGGGTATATGTTTATGCTAATAGTGGATAATGACTATAGAGGAAGAGATTTGTAAATCTTTATAATGTAGTCTAAGATATAAACATTGAAGAACTTTCCCATCTCTCACATTAATTGTGCTAAAAAACACATGAAATTTACTTTTTTTTTTTTTTTTTGAGATGGAGTTTCGCTTTGTCTCCCAGGCTGGAGTGTTGTGGCGCAATTTCGGCTCACTGCAACCTCCGCCTCCCAGGTCTAAGCAATTCTCCTGAGTAGCTGGGGTTATAGGCAAGCTCCACCACCCCCGGCTAAGTTTTGTATTTTTAGTAGAGACGGGGTTTCACCATGTTGGCCAGGATGGTCTTGAACACCTGATCTCGTGATCCACCTGCCTCAGCCCCCCAAAGTACTGGGATTACAGGCATGAGCCACTGCACCTGGCTTTGTTTTTAAAATAGAGATGGGGTCTCTCCATGTTGCCCAGGCTGGTATTGAACTTTTTGACTCAAGTGATTCTCTTGCCTTGGCTTCCCAAAGTGTTGGGATTACAGGCATGAGCCAAAAATTTCTTCTCGTAATCATTTTTATGCGTATAGTTGAGTAATATTAGGAATGGTCACATTCTTGTGCAACAAATTTCTAGAATTTTTTCATTGGACAAAACTGAAATCCATTTCTGGGCAACCACCCTTCTCTTTTGTTTTTATGAGTTTGACTACTTTGAAGACCTCATATCAGTTGTATTGTACCCTGTAACTTTGTTGAATTCATTTATTAGTTTTTTGTTTGTTTGTTTTTGAGAGGGGGTCTCTGTTACCCAGGCTAGAATGCTGAAATTCAAACAGCAGTTTAGTGATTTTTTTGGCTCACTTCAATCTTAACCTTTCCAGTTCAAGTGATCCTTCTGCCTCAGCCTCCTGAATAGCTGGAGCAGAGGTGTGCACCTCTGTGCCTGGCTAATTGTTTATATTTTTGTTAGAGATGGGGTTTTGCCATGCTGCTTAGTCTGGTCTTAACCTCCTGAGCTCAAGCTATCCGCCCAGCCTGGCCTCCCAAAGTGCTGGGATTATGGGCTATTAGTTCTGACAATTCTTTTTGTGTAATCCTTAGGGTTTTCTGTTGGTTCATGTTATCTACGGACAGAGGTAACTTAACGTCTTTTCATTTTTTCCCTCGTTGAATTGCTCTGACTAGAATTCTGACTAGAATTTCCAGTAGTGTGTTGAATAGAAGTTGTGAAAGTGGCCACCTTGTCTTGTTCCTGATCTTAAAGGAAATACATTCAGGCTTTCACCATTGAGTATCATGATAACTGTGTGTTTGGAGAACTGTACTCTGATGAGATGTCCTTCCTTTGCCTTTCTGGTTTTGGATTGGATGGAATGAGTTGGAAAGTTTGTGTTGGTTAGCAGTTAGGCTGCCAGGCGGGCTTCTGGTGAAGATGGTTTTCTGACCACACAAACTTTTTTCAGAATGTGTGCCCTGTGTGTTTTTTGTGGAAGGATATGATGGTTGTAGCCACTCTTCCCTGTGTTTTCAGCCACTGTTATGATTGGGGAAGGAAAACTGGCATTGCGTATTGTGATCCCTTTGTCACCTTGCTGAAATTATACAATGCATGAGGATGTTTTTAGTGGTTGCTTCATCTTAGGCCCCTACTATATCTTATTCTGTCCTGGCTGCTAGGCTTTGTTGCCCGAGTCTTCTCCCTGATGGTCAGTAGTGTCTTCGGCTTCCAGGGCCTCAGATGTGATCTGGGTCCCAAAAGCCTGGTCTTGCGTGTAGATGTTATTACCATGTGACTGTTTAACATATGTTTTGACCTTAAGCCTTTTCCTCCTCTCCTTGGCCAGCTAATTTTTTTAACCCCTTCTTGGTTAGTCAGTATTACCAAGAGAGGAATCTTCCAACCTCAGCTTACTGGCGTTTCTGGAGCTGAGTTGAAGTGTGCTGTAAGTCTCAACATTGTGTATATAATCTGATTAAGTAGAAGGGGTGGGTGTGTGTGTGTGTGTGTACGCATGCGTGAGTGCATGTTAAATGTAAACTAACCTCATATATTTGATAGAGAAAAGATATTGATATAGTGGAACATCTTACTGCTTCATAGGGGATTTCCCCTCCTCACATTAATGTGGTATAGTAATCCAGGCAAGATTTTTTTGTGATTAAAGAGAAGACACTAGTAATATATAAAGAAACAGTAAAAAAGCTGATAAGGCTCACAAATGCTTTCTTGTACATACATAATAATTGGTTTACTGGCTTTAAAGACCCTTATATTTTCTACTTTTGAAGCTGTGTGGACAAGCTGAAGAATATGAAAGACATGAGAATGGTTATGTTCAATTTTTAATATTTTGGGAAATGGTCTTTTAATGAGAACTGAATGTTCTCAAGTTTCCTCATATCAAAAGAGGAAGGCCGTGTGAAGGAGTCCTATGATTTCAAGGAAGGTATGCTCTGTGGCTACTGCTGGTACATGAGACTGGTTCTTGGAATACTAAACTGGAGGGTGGAATCAGTGCTACTGCTTTCAGATATAGCAAGCTGACAAGTCCTTGGTCTCTCCTTCTGCCTTCTCCTTCAAGTACCCTATAGGTACTAAAGGAACCAGAGCTTAACAGGAAGCCAGCTGGAAATGAAAATTGTAGCTTGCATGGTTCCGGCCTCAGCATCACAAAAGCATAGAACAGAAGGGTGGTTTTGGAGATGAGAGATAATCCCAGAATCAGTGGCAAAGTCTCGCCATCCCCCACCGCCTTACATCTGTCAAAAGTCTGTTCTTAAGCTCATATGAGTTATTAGTTAAAAGTAGACTTATTTTCTTTGGAAGCAAAATAATAATTATCTAAAATGTTTGCATTTGTAACTCTTGGCTTTATTTTGAACTATTGGCTTTAATATTGGTTTAGTGAAATTCGTGATCAAAATTTTTTTATAACTTTATTTCAGTATCAGATATAGAAGGTGGTGATGGACTGCAGCTCAGAAAGGAACATACTCTCAAAATATTTGCTTATATCAATTCCTGGACACAGAGGTATGTATCTTTAGGTATTTTGAAGACTAATTTTTGTGAGTTGCATTATAAATTGCCATTTTTATTGTCACATTTTCTTTTTAGGGTGTTGGGTTAGATACCATTACTTACTAAATTACAGTTTGTCAGTATTCATTAAATCTTTACTCACGAGGTCAATCATGAGTCTGTTTTTCGAACATGGTCATAAATACCAGTTTCTTTCTTTGACCCCTCCTTATTTAGGGATATGAGAGTAACAAATTCTGAAAAGTAGCTATTTTGAGAGATTAAAGAATATTTATGGTATAGCTAGAAGCTTGTGACGATCTTAATCCTTAAAAAGAAAGTCAGGCCTGTAATCCCAGCACTTTGGGAGGCCCAGGCGGGTAGGGTAGATCACGAGGTCAGGAGTTTGAGACCAGTCTGGCCAACATAGTGAAACCCCATCTCCACTAAAAATACAATAAATTAGCTGGGCGTGCTGGTGGGTGCTGGTAATCCCAGGTATTTGGGAGGCTGAGGCAGGAGAATTGCTTGAACCCAGGAGGTGGAGGTTGCAGTGAGCCCAGATTGTGCCACTGCACTCCAGCCTGGGCAATAGTGCGAGACTCTGTCTCGGGGGAAAAAAAAAGTCATCATGATAGCCGTTACCTTTAAGCCACTTGCTATCTCTTCCTTTTCTATAATTACGTGTATTAGACCGATTTCTAAATAATACATATGTTGAGACTATAGGGAATAAAACTTTAGGAACACAGATCTTAATATAATCAAGTTTATAATAAGGATTTGCAAATTCCTGTTCCTCAGTGTTATTTTTAACTAGTCTTGGCTAATAATTGTCTTTTTTTCCCTTGAATAAACCAATGAAAATAAAAAGTCTCATAACTTCTGTGCCTATCTGGTTTAAACTTAGTCCTTCTAAAAATTTTTATGGATAAGAACGTTTGAAGCATTGTGTGCAGTAGTCAATGAACATGTTAAATGCAGTGATGCATAAGTGAGTGTTCTCAGGTATACAGTCTGGCTGAATAGTTTAGCTGAATAGTTTAACTTAAAATAACGTTTGCTCTACAGTAATATCCTCTTTTCTTTCAGTAAAGTTGGCAGATACACTTGCCACAAAAGAGTTTGTAGATTTTATTTATGTAAACATTCTGTACCATCATTACTAGCATTTATTTTCTGAGTCACACCCACCGAATTTCCGTAAGTTTATCAGTCGTTGCTGGGGTTTTTTTTTTTTTTTTTTTTTTTGATGGAATTGATGAGTATTGCATAATAATGTTTATGATTGAAGATGAACTTTAACAGTCCACAGTGGTTTGCTGAGAAATGTTGCAACTGAGTCATAATCTTGAGTTTTAATTATTGTTAACTACAGCTAGGTGGGAACTTGTTATACTAGGAAAAAAACCTACACTTCTGCTTTCAGGATCTGTAAGTTTGCCGCTTAATAAAATAAAATCCAGAGAAACAAAATCACTTTCCTGAAATCTTACCACTAGTTATTGGTGAAGATGGGGTGGGAGTTGTATTTTCCCATTACTAGTCTACTTGTATTCTAGCTTATTTTTAATCCCTATATTAGGAATTTGTAACCAAGAGTTTGTGGATGGGAATGAAATTATTAAGGGAGATGTATGTGTAGTTTTAGGCAGTAATTCACAGGTTTCATCAGACTGTTAAAGTGTTTGCCTCCAAACCATTGAGAGGCTGTGCTTTATCTCATGTTGCCCTAGAATGTAGTGGTTAAGAGTGTGGCCTGGCCAGGTGTGCTGGCTCATGCTTCTCACTTTGGGAGGCCGAGGCGGAGGATCATTTGAGCTTAGGAGTTCAAGACCAGCCTGGGCTACAGGGTAAGACCCTGTCTTTATTTAAAATTTAAAACAACAACAGCAAAAAAGTGTGGCCTTGGATCTAGAGAGAAATGGATTCTAGTCCTGCTTCATCACCTGCGAACACATTATTATGACAAATTAGTTAACTTCTGTAAACTCTCAGCTCCTCATTGGGGAAAATATAATGTTAATAAAGCTACTAATACCTTAATGAGGTTGTAAGGAAACAAAGTGCTTAGCACAGTATTTGTTAAAAAGACTTAATAAACACTTATTTTAATTATAATTGTTAAAATTTGTTTTGGAAAATGAAATATAAATTAAAAGATACTTAAACAAAAGCATGAAGGCTAAGCTGGAGAACATTGAATATTTGTAATTTTGCTCACCTGTCAATAAATGTGAACAGTTTTTAGCTTGTAGTAATAAAAGTGGAATGTTTCACTCTTATTTTTCATGCCGATAGAAGGGAGAAGAAGTAAAAATGATCATGGTACTTTGTAGAGAAAATTTTTGTCTATTCTCATCTCCTTCCCTTCCTCCCCTAAATTATTTTTGAGCTTCAGAAAACATTGATGCCTAGATAAGATTGTGGTTCTAATAAGGTGATAAACAGCTACTAATAAAGCATGGATAATCTGCAAAAGCCATTCTTAATTTGGGGCCTGTGGACCAAGTGAGTCTACAAGTGAACCTTAGTGTACCGATAAACCCGTGATATTTCATAAAACATGTTGTATATAAGTTTCCTGGAGAAGAAAAGCTTGCATAAGATTATCAGTGGAAGATTAACAGTGGCCATAAATTGTTTTTCTAGTGTATTAACTGGAATATAGGTAATGGAGAATGTGTTCACTTCAAAAATGGTATGTGTTAGGCCAGGCGTGGTTGTTCATACCTGTAATCCCAGCACTTTGGGAGACCAGTGAGGGTGGATCACCTGAGGTTAGGAGTTTGAGACCAGCCTGACCAACATGATGAAACCTCATCTCCACAAAAATACTAAAATTAGGCATGATGGTGTGTACCAGTAATCCCAGCTACTTGGGAGGCTGAGGCATAAGAATCGTTTGAACCCAGGAGGTGGAGGTTGCAGTGAGCTGAGATTTGCTCCACTGCACTCCAGCCTGGGCAATGGAGTGAGACTCCGTATCAAAAAAAGAGTATGTTAACAAGAATTTAATATTTATAAGCATTACAAAGATTTTGGGTCCAGGGTGATGGCTCATGCCTGTAATTTCACCACTTTGGGAGGCCCCGGCGGGTGGATCACTTGAGTTCAGGAGTTAGACCCGCCTGGCCAACATGGTGAAACCCCGCCTCTACTAAAAATACAAAAGTTAGCCAGGCATGGTGGTGCTGCTCGCCTGTAACCCCAGCTACTTGGGAGGCTGAGGCAGGAGAATCGCTTGAACCTGGGAGGCAGAGGTTACACTGAGCTGAGATCATGCCACTGCACTCGAGTCTGGGGGATAGAGTAAGACTGTCTCAAAAAAAATTTTTTTTTTTAGTATTTTTTTCTTATTTAAATGATAGTCATTGCAAGAAAAAAGAAGGAAAACTTTGAGAAACTACAGAGAATCGAAGTTAAAAACAGAAAACATGCTACCACTCAGAGTAACAACTGATAATTTTTTGTGCATATCCATGGTGTGAGATTGTCAACAGTACAGTTTTAAAGTTTACAAAAATGTGTTTTTACTATATATACACTTCATAGTCTGATTTTTCAGGTACAGTTAATTACTAGCTAGTGATTAGTCTATGTGATCAAGTATTATCTGTGTCATTTTTTTCTTTCTTTTCTTTTTTCTTTTTTCTTTTTTTTTTTTTGAGACAGTCTCACTCTGTTGCCAGGCGCCAGGCTGGAGTGCAGTGGTGCGATCTTGGCTCACTGCAACCTCTGCCTCCTGGCTTCAAGCAATTATCTTGCCTCAGCCTCCCAAGTAGCTGGGACTACAGGCACGCGCTACCACGCCCACCTAATTTTTGTATTTGTAGTAGAGATGGGGTTTCACTATGTTGGCCAGGATGGTCTCGATCTCTTGACCTCGTGATCCGCCCGCCTCGGCCTCCCAAAGTGCTGGGATTACAGGCGTGAGCCACTGTGCCCGGCCTGTGTCACCATTTTTAAGTGCTGTTTAACAGTCATGTAGACATCATGACTTTCCCTAATAAGATTAGGGAGGCGGGTTCATTACACACATGATTTAAAAAAAAAAATTAGGGAGGTTAATAACATGTTTGTTTACCAGATTATTAATTTAATGATTAGGAGTGGAATAGGAGGAAAACTATCTCAGAAGATGGGAAGAAAAAGGAATAGGAGCAATAAATTGAAGACTGAATTAGGGAAAGTACATATAAGGGTCCGCAAAGAAATGCCGTGTATGACAAAAGCACTGATACCGCAGAGCATAATTCTCCATGCTGTCCTTATTTTTATTTTTTGCTTGTTTTAAGCTTATTACAAAACTGAGTTAGGTTTATACCTTGGAAATTCCACATTCCTTAGCAGGTCTTTAAAGCTCTTTGCTGTCTCCTACCTATCAACTTTTTAACTTATTTCAGGAATTTCTTCTGTATAAGAACTCTTGACACCAGCCAGGGTGAGGTTCTCTGTCAGGTTTCCGGGCTAAAAGTAGTACCTTTTATATTTGTTATTTGTGCTTAACGTTTGAAGCTTTTACTTTTATTTTTTCATTGTTTTAATACATGCTATTTTTTAGAATAGTTTTAAAAGGCATTGCTTTGAAATAGGTTAAATGTATGTGGTCCACCCTTTAAGTCTCTGCCTTTTATTTTGGCATCAAGAAATTTGTTTGACCAATGGACTGTTGATATTGACTGCTATTTAAAGTACTGCTTTTCGTAAGTTAGCTCATGCATAAAACAATTTTTGGTGAGGTTGAATACTGTGGAGTCATAGTCCTTTCATGCTTTCAGCAGAACTGAGCTAGGGAAAATTATGTTAGAGCCTTTGGAATATTTGTTGCTAGATGGAATTCTAAAACCTAGCCTGGAAATAATTTTATTTTGACATAAAGATTCCTCATGAATGTTTACTTAATATTAATTTTGAAATTAAAGCTACAGGCCAGGCGCTGTGGCTCACGCCTGTAATCCTAGCACTTTGGGAGGCCAAGGTGGGTGGATCACCTGAGGTCAGGAGTTCAAGGCCAGCCTGGCCATCATGGTGAAACCGCACCTTAAAAAAAAAAAAAATTAAAGCTACATACTTTATTTGAGGTATTGAGAAATTTTTTTTTTTTTTTTTTTTTTTTTTTTTTTTTTTTTTTTTTTTTTTTGAGAC
>NW_022436966.1:11961944-11998740 GCF_009761245.1 Sapajus apella
CAATTCTCCTGCCTCAGCCTCCTGAGTAGCTGGGATTACAGGCACGCGCCACCATGCCCAGCTAATTTTTTGTATTTTTAGTAGAGACGGGGTTTCACCATGTTGACCAGGATGGTCTCGATCTCTTGACTTCGTGATCCACCCGCCTCGGCCTCCCAAAGTGCTGGGATTACAGGCTTGAGCCACCGCGCCCGGCCCCGAGAAATTTTTATTTCATTTTAAAAATGTAAGTACATTTCATTTAGGCAAGCAGCATATAATTCCACTTAGATAATTTTATCAGGCTGTAAATAACAGGGATAAGACTGAGAAGAAAATAAAGGTAAGTTCAGATGGTGGATGGATATGTGTGATATTGGTGTACCAACACAAGTAATACAGAATTTAAAAAATATTAGTGGGGAAATGCTATAATAAAAAAGTCCCTGTGTCTGCTGTCTCCTCACCCTTTCTGTTTTCAACTCTTTGAGATGCTGGTTTTGATATTAACCTCTCTAATTCTGAAATACTCTTCTTATGTTGCTGTTGCTTCATCTTATCAATTTTTGGTATAACCTATGAACTTCCACTTGTAATATATAAGGATTTCATTCTTTTACCCTTCCCAGTTCTCTCAGTATAGTTCTATCAGTTCTGAAGGTAGTTCTTAAAAATAAAAATGTTGCTCAGCAATAAGCCAAGAAAGGTTCCCTAGTTCATTTTATATCTTGCATGTTCTCAGTTTCTTAGTTTACTATCTTTTTTCATTCAGTTAATTGTCTATGTGTGGATTGCTTAATTCTTCTCAAACGCTCATAACCTATGCATCATTAGGTGATCTACAACCCCCCAACCCCTGGCCATAACCTAGAGAGTATTGATTGCTTTCTAGAGTTAGTAAACTACCTTCCCTTCAGATCTCATCCTTATAGTTCATTTTGCTTGTCTCTGAGGTAGGAAAACCTTAGGGTCTGGAGGCAGGGAACCTAGGCCCATTCACACTGACTATCTAGAATAAAATCAAAAGGAAAACCCCAAGATTCAATGCCCATATAACAAAAAGACCAGAGGCTACCCCTTTGACAGCCTTGTTAAACTTTTCTCGGTGGTGAACAATTGAAATTACCTCTGATTGGTCCCGTCCTACAACTCATCAGGCTGGTGGCAGGCCAAGTCTTTGTTTGCATAGGAATATAATTTTGTAACTTTACTTCAGCCTCTGATTGTTCATTTTCTGAAATCAATCAGATGTTTGCATAGGGTGACACTTTGTAGCTTGAGGCTGATGATGGCCCACTTCATCATTTAGGTAGCGTGTACACCAAGTAAACAACAGGAAATCTCTAGAGAGTATTTAAACACCAGAAAATTCTGTAACTGGGCCCTTGACCCCCTTGCTCTGACTGCTCCCACCATGTGGGGTGTGCTTTCATTTTCAGTAAATCTCTGCTTTTGTTGCTTCATTCTTTCCTTGCATTGTTTGTGCTTTTGTCCAGTTCTTTGTTACCTGGACATCCTCCACTGGTAACATCTCCTTTCTTGGATCTCCAAATTTCCTGGATTCCATTTTGTCATGTTTTTAGTTTACTTCCTTGTTGAGGAGGACATCTTTTCTGAGAGAGGTTACGTGGGGATACGTTTGTTAGACCTTCCAGGCCTGAAATGTCTATCCTGTGCTTATATTTATTGATAGAGCTTATTGAATACAGAATAATAGGTGGAAAATTGCTTGCAGAATTTTGGAAGTATTAATCCGTTGTATTCTAGGTTCCAGTATTGCTTTGGAGAAGCAGTAGCTACTTTTACTCTTGTGCTTTTCCTTGATTCTCTTTTATTTTATTTTATTTTTTTTTTGAGATGATGTCTGGCTCTGTCACCAGGATGGAGTGCAATGGCGAAATCCCAGCTCACTGCAGTCTCCACCTGTCATATTCAAGCGATCCTCCTACCTCAGCCTCCTGAGTAGCTGGGACTACAGGCACACCGCCACCACACCCAGCTAATTTTTGTATTTTTAGTAGAGATGGGGGTTTCACCATATTGGCCAGGATGGTCTCGATCTCTTGACCTCATCATCCGCCTGCCTTGGCCTCTCAAAGTGCTGGTATTATAGGTGTGAGCCACTGTGCCTGGCCTCTTTGATACTCGTAATCACCCACCCTGAAAGCTTTTAGGATCTTTATCCCTCCTCAGCTTCAGAAATTTTCTGTTTTGGTGGGCCTTTCAGTTGTGAAAATTTTACTTTGTAATTTCCTTACCTCCATATTTACTGCTCTAACTTCCTAGAAGTATATTCGTCAGTCAGATATTGTCCCCTTTTTGATTACTTCCTTTTTATATTCTCTCCCCCCACCCCCTTTTTTTTTATTTTGAGATGGGATTGCTGTGTTGGTCAGTTGGAGTGCAGTGGTGTGATTATGGCTTACTGCAGCCTTCACTTCATGGGCTCAAGTGATTATCTGACCTCAGCCTCCCAAGTAACTGGCACCACAGTCATGTGCCGCTGTGCTTAGCTAATTTTTTTTTAATTGGTCTTGAATTCCTGGGTTCAAGCAGTCCTCCCACCTTAGCCTCCTAAAGTGCTGGGATTACAGGTTTGAGCCACTGGGCCAGGCCTTTTATCTCCATTATTAATACTTTTTCTTATTTTGTGGGAGGTTTCATTTTTCCCTTTTGTGGACCTTTTGTTGAATTTTACAGAGTGCTATAGTTTTATTTTTAAATTGCAAATGATGTGTATACAAAAAGGTTTGTACATCATTTGATATGATATGTATTTGTATAACAAAATTCAGAGCACTGTAATATACTGTTAATTTGGCTCACTGACCAAAAAGTGCTCTGTTTTGTAATCTGAATTTATGTATTTTTTTTTTCTTTTAATTGTATTTATTTTAATGCCGAATTTACTCCTGTGCCATAAGTTTTTGTTTCTTCAGTTTTTTTCTGGGATATCTTTTGCTTCTGGGCAAACTTCTCCTCTGGTTTAGGAACAAATCTGTTCCTTTTCAGAAAGGATCATCTCAATGTGGCAGGGAGAGCTCATGTATGGGTTAATCTGACCCTGAGCTCTGTAGGTCTGGCAGTGCAACTTAGGTGCTTTGTTCACTTGGATATGCTCAATTACCAGAGAATCTACATCTAAACCCTTAAGTTCAGCATTTCTCTCTGCATTTTTAAGCATATACAGCAAAAATTTAGCACTTTTTTTGGGCCATCGACCTTGAGTCCAGTCCCACTGTTTGGTGTGGGCACACCTGTCAACTCCACCATTATAACGTCAGGATGGTACTGTTTCTGTAAAGTGACTCTTTCAGATCTTCATAGCTTTTTGTATATGCATATCCTTGATGGCCTGGGCAGTTTGAGGACTGTTTTTTTTTTTAAAGACAGAGCTCAGGAGTGTTCTTAAAGTGAACACGAGTGGGAACCTCTTGATTTGCATGATTTTGTGGGATTCTCCAGGTCAAGTGAATACTTGACCATTTTCACAAATTACCTCAGGCCGCTTAGGGAAAGAACTGAATTTATATTTTCATAACATTTCATTCTTACTTTAGTAACCTAGTGTCTTATGTTGCTCAGGATATAAATTACTGCTAAAATCTGTTTTTTCTTTTTGTATTTTGTCTATTTCCTCTAAATTTCTTTCTTGTTTTTGAGATGGAGTCTCAATCTGTCACCCAGGCTGGAGTGCAGTGGCATGATCTGGGCTCACTGCAACCTCCACCTCCCGGGTTCAAGTGGTTCTTTTGCCTCAGCCTCCCGGGGAGCAGGGATTACAGGTGTGTGCCACCATGCTTGGCTAATTTTTGTATTTTTAGTAGAGACGGGGTTTCACCATGTTGGTCAGGCTGGTCTTGAACTCCTGACCTTGTGATCCGCCCGTCTCGGCCTCTCAAAGTGCTGGGAGCCACTGTGCCTGGCCTAATGCTCATTGTCTAACACTTATTTTAAAAGTAAATTTGGCTGAATCTTGAGCTTTCTCCATCCAAATCTGACTTCAAGATCTTTTTCTGGGATTTCAGATTCCATTTTTAGTAAGGGAAAGACGCTCAAGTTTTTTTTGTTTCTTGAGACCACCTCCCTCTGTCCCCCGGGCTGAAGTGCAGTGGTGCACTCTTCACCTCCTGGGTTCAAACAATTCTCGTGCCTCAGCCTCTTGAGTAGGTGGGATTACAGGTGTGTGCCACTGTATCTAGCCAATTTTTGTATTTTAGTAGAAACCATGCTTAGCTATATTGGCCAGGCTGGTCTCCAACTCCTGGCCTCTAGTGATCTGCCCACCTTGGCCTCTATGTTGTTGAGGCTGGTTTCGAACTCCCAAGCTCAGGTAATCTGCCCCCCCCCCCCCCGCCCCGCCTTGGCCTTCCAAAGTGCTGATCCGCTGTGCCTTTGATTTGCCAAATAGTGCACGCTTCCCAAGTAGCCTTCAGGGACATTAATTTACAAATGTAGCTGTTTTATTGGTTGACAGCAAAACCCCTTATATTAAATAACCAGCTGGCTTTACTAATAAGATATTTTGTTAGAGCCAGTTTCCTAATAACTTGAGTACTTGATAATGGAGAAACAAAATGCCACAATTCGTGTTTTTAAATAGTTACTTGTGTAGAAGGACAGATAAATCCATAAATAAAACTGAAGATAATAGCTGTAAACCTAACATGATGAGTTTATGCTGTCTAGAATACCAGTTGTTATTGCGATACTATCTTGTTATTAAGGTGTACCCCAGCAGGAAGGAAAAAATAAAAACAAGTCTAGAAATAACTTAGTATTTGCTGACTTTTAAAAATATTATTAAAAAATACAACTGCTGTATTATTTATTCAATTTTTTTTTCTCTTATAGGCAATGTCTGTGCTGCTTCAAGGAATATAAGCATTTGGAGATTTTTAACCAAGTAGTGTGTGCACTTATTAACCTAGTAATTGCCCAAGTTCAAGTGCTCCGGGACCAGCTTTGTAAACATTGTGCTACAATTAACATAGATTCTACGTGGCAAGATGAGAGTAATCAAGCAGAAGAACCACTGAATATAGATAGAGAGTGTAATGAAGGAAGTACAGAAAGACAAAAATCAATAGAAAAAAAATCAAGCTCAGCAAGAATTTGTAATCTGACTGAGGAGGAATCTTCAAAGAGTTCTGATCCTTTTAGTTTATGGAGTACAGATGAGAAGGAAAAACTCTTACTGTGTGTGGCAAAAATTTTTCAAATTCAGTTTCCCTTATATACTGCTTACAAGCATAATACTCACCCTACTATTGAGGTATGTAAAAATAGTGTGAATTTTGATTAATATCAAGTCTTAGCTTGACAGTCCGTTTCTCACTGATAAATATGTTTTTGATGGCGGAAAATCATTATTGTCACCAGAGTTATTTCATGTTTCTCCAGAACATTTCTTTAGCATTTTGTGCTGAAAATTTGCTTGGCATAATTCATCTTATCAAGGAAAGATTTATACATCGTACTCAGAAATTAAACTTACTGAACTAAACATTTTACTGGTACAAATCTATGCTGCTTTTATGACTCTTTTAATCAATAATAGTTGAGGGAAAATAAACTCATGGAATTTTAAATTTCATTCTTAGAAGCAATCTGCAGACCTGAATTTGCTTTCATCAAGAAAAAAGCTTATCATATTATCTGTGATTAGTAGTTTCAGAGAATAGCATTTTCTTTTGTAAGTTAAGATGCTTGCCTCTATTGGTGATATTTTTGCAAGCATTTCCAAGTATTTAGCAACCTACCTTAGACTTACTGAGATAATATGATTTCTTTTTAGGCATAGTGGAAACTGAGGTAATTATGTGGTAATATATTAATGACTTAACCCAACAGTGGTTTATTATTATTCATGATTCTCACAGGTGGTTCCTTTGCTAGTTTTGTGTGGACTGAGTTATGCAGGTGAATTTACTTTGAGAACTGGATAGGTAAGGTCGAGGTATCTGGCAGTTGGTACTGGCTATTATCTGAGGCTCCTCTTATTTTTCTCCACATGACTTATTTTCCGCTCAGGTAGATTGGCTTCCTTAAATAGTAGTCTTAGCAGTGCTCTGGGAAGGCAAAAGTGGAAGCCGTAAGGCTTCTTATGGTACAGCCTTTGAAATGGCACAGTATAATTCTGCCGTATTCCATTGTACTTCTTTCTGTTATTTGAAGTGGTTCCCAAGGGCAGTCCAGATTCAAAGGGGTAGTGAAGTAGACACCATTTCTGGAGGGTGGAGAGATAAAATTTCATTTTATATCTTATACATTCTGTTTCCTGTGTATCCTGGGATATGAAGATCTATGGGCATTGGAGAATCTACTATTTTTTTTTTTTTTTTAATCTGCCTCTTTTCTCTAGCTTGTTTGTTCTGTAACCTCTATACTTCTCAAAACTTCTCTTTCTTCATCTGGAAAATAATAGTCCTTTACTGGGATATTTTCACGTCAAATTAAGACTTACTTGAAAACATAACTGAGGGCATACATTTTTCCTCTTAGATTTCTTTGTAAGAATATTTAAAATCAGGTGCTCTTGATTTCTCAAGTCAAGTTCTTCCTGTCCTCCTTTCTTTTCTTTCTCTTACTGGCTTTTTAATAAACTTTCACTCACTCCTGCTCTGAGGGGGAAAAAAAGAGAGTATTTAAAATCAGATTTGCATATAAATTCTCAAAGATGTGTCTTAAATTTGTTTTTTTTAAATCAGATTGTGCTGTCAGCTTAGCCTATGATCTTCAAGTGTAGAAACCATTAAACAGTCTCTTACATGATATAAAATATATTAAATATTCTGAAAAAGTCATCTCAGAATCTTACTCAACAAAAGAGTCTCATGGGGCAAACTTGAAAAATTTAATCTTATAAACACTGTCTACATAGTGCTTTAGTGTCTTAACTTGGTAATTGTAAGATCCTGAAAATAGGGACTTAGATATGTGAAATTCATACAGAAATAATTTTATTCAATTAAAAATTTGTTAATAATATAGAACTATAAGCAATACTGAATCTGCTACTTTGTTCCTAAAATCAACTTGCTCATCAGTGTTTTTTCTTTCTCATTTTCAAAAATGGTAATCTCTAAATGGTAGGCATAGTTAGTCTTGTACTTTGTTTTAAAGTACTTTGTTATTCCTGTGCTTATTTTATGCTACTGCTTGGTTGAAAGCAATGGTTTCATAAGGTTTTTGAGGTAAAATTCTAACAAAAAAAACCTATAGAATAAAGTAAAAGAGTAATTTCCTTATACCAAATTCTATTAATATCTTAGATATAGTGCCTCTTTAATTTTTTTTCTTAGTAGTTGTTTCCCAGGTTTCTATTTTCTTAATAATGATCTGTTACAAGTACTCTATTTCTAGTTTCTATCCCAATGGCCATTTAATTAAATGTGGTGATGGTCAACTGTTTCAAATGGTCTTAGATCAAAGACTTGTTAGCATACATGTTATAAAAATTATATATATGTATAAATTTGTGTGTATATGCAGTTACTTTAAAGCAAACAAATTACTATGAAATGCAATACAGCTTACTAGAGATTTTTATCCCACTTTTCTTTGAGGAAGTAGTCCATTTAGTCTTTTCTTTGTACTGCTGTGCTATACTTCCTCAAGCCTTTGATCTTGATTTTTAGTTAATATTTTTTAAAGAGGTACAATGGCCAAAATTCTTAGAGGGACAAGATTCAAAACTAATGAGTTAGTATTTTGCTAGCTGTGTCTTTAGAACCTACTCAACACTTATTTTATAGAAAAAGCAAGTGGCCTAGCGAGATTGAGAAATTTGATCGGGCATATTGCTGAAAAGAGTCCTAAAATCCAGTTTTTTTTTCCCTACTACATTACTAAATCATTTTGAACTAATTACTGTATTCTAAATAATATGGGAATTTGGAGCCCCTCCTTCTCTGCCTCCCTTCTTTCTCCGCTTACTGTCCTCATCAAAACTGATAATATTTTAAAAGCTTAAGTAGTTGAACATAAGTAATATTAATTCAGGATAAAAATGGAGAGCAGCCTAGCTGATTTTAGTTTTTTACCCTTGAGAGACAGGGTCTTAATCTATCTCCCAGGCTGGAGTGCAGTGGTATGATCGTAGGTCACCATGACCTTGAACTTCTGGGCTCAGAAAAGTATCCACCCACCTCATCCTCCTTAGTAGCTTGGACTCTAGGCACTCACCACAGTACCTCACTAAGTTTATTTTTATTTTATTATTTTTAAAGAGATTTTAAATTTATTATGTTTTCAAGGGGTTTGTGTGTTTTACCCAGGCTGATCTCCAACTCTTTGCCTCAGGTGATCCTCCTGCCTTGGCCTCCAAAGTGCTGGGATTATAGGCATGCGCCATGGTGCCTTGCTATGCTAGTTGCGTTTTTTTATCCTGAATAAGTATGTATAATTCTGTGAAATGAGATATTGTCCTAGTGTCAAGTTTTTTTCTAAGTATGGGGAAAAAGATAAAAATGATAGGGCCAGATGCAGTGGCTCACACCTGTAATCCCAGCATTTTAGGAAGCTGAGGCAAGAGGAACACTTGAGGCCAGGAGTTCAAGTCTAGCCTGGGCAACATAGCAAGAGCTCATCTTTACAAGAAAAAAAAATTTAGCTGCGCATAATAGTATATACCTGTAATCTCAGCTACTTGGGTGACTGAGGCAGAAGGATCACTTGAGCCAGGAGTTCAAGGCTGCAGTGAGCTATGATCATGCCTCTGTATGACAGAGTGGAACCTTATCTTAAAAAAGATTTTAAAAAGTAGAAAGGAGAGAAACCACTGCATTTATGTTAAATATATGAATGGTATGATCAGACAGATGAAACATATATGTGATTTTTAAATTTTTGAATCAGGGTCTTCCTCTGTCACCTAGGCTGGAGTAGTACACTGGCACATTATGGTTCACTGTAGCCTTGGCCCTCCTAGGCTCAAGTAATCCTTCAATTTCCCAAGTAGCTGGGAATACAGGTGGATGCCACCTGCCCGGCTAGTTTAATTTTCTTTTTTTTTTTTAGACGGAATTTCGCTCTTGTTGCCCAGGCTGGAGTGCAATGGTGCAATCTCTGCTCACCACAGCGTCAGCCTCCCGGGTTCAAGCAATTCTCCTGCCTCAGCCTCCCAAGTAGCTGGGATTACAGGCATGTACCAACACGCCTGGCTAATTTTGTATTTTTAGTAGAGATGGAGTCCCTCCATGTTGGTCAGGTTGGCCGTAAGCTCCCAGCTTTAGGTGATCCACCTGCCTTGCCTCCCAAAGTGCTGGGATTATAGGTGTGAGCCACCATGCCCAGCCTAGTTTTTAAATTTTTTTGAGGAGGAAAGGTCTTGCTGTGTTACCCAGGCTGGCTTCAAACTCCTGGCCTTTGGGAATCCTCCTGCCTCTGTCTCCCACAGTGCTGGGATTATAGGCATGGGCCACCATGCCCAGTCAATTTAGTATTTTTTAGAATATTTCCAACATTGTGCAGTTATCAATGCTAATTCCAACATCACCCACTTCTTTTTAAGCAAAAATTTTATTTCAGACCTTTCGTTCTTCATGCCTTGATCATGGAGCCACATTTGCTTAATTATACATAGAATTGCCCTTCCTTTATAGTTACTCATTTATTTCCTTTTTTTCTCTCTTCATCAACTTTCTCTGCTACAAATAATATGGGATCATCTCATTTAGTAAATGTGAAATTTTTGAGGAAAAAAACCCCAAAGCTTTAAAATCATTGATTGCTAGTGCAGAGAAGGCTACCCTAGGGAAAAAAATAAATAAAATAAAAATCATTGATAATAAGGCCTTTCTCAGAGATTACCTAAAATAAGAGCTTTTGAAAAGTATTGTTAATTCACCTTTTTTATTTTATTTTATTACTATTTCTTTTTCGAGATTGAATTTCACACTGTTGACCAGGCTGGAATGCAGTGGCGTGATCTCAGCTCACTGCACCGTCCACCTCCCAAGTTCAAGTGATTCTCCTGACTCAGCCTCCCACGTAGCTGGGAATATAGGTGCCTGCCACCACACCTGGCTAATAATGTTCTTGTATTTTTAGTAGAGATGGGGTTTTACCGTGTTGGCCAGGCTGGTCTCAAACTCCTGGCCTTGTGATCTGTCCGCCTTGGCCCTCTTCCTAGTGTTGTTCTTAGTGTTTTTTTAACCTATAGATGTGTGTTAATTTTTTATATACTACTTTAAAAAAGGGATTATAACATTCTAGGATACCAGCTTCATATATTCAGATTAGAAATATAAAGTGATGAAACAGTTCCCCTGAATCACCAAAATAGATTTATGTAATCAAATCTGAATAACAGCGCACGTCAGGATAGAAATCTGTTAGGAGGTTTCTTAACTGTGTCCATGTTTAGGCACTAAAAATCTTGGCTTTAGTATTCTAGCATGGTTCACCTGGTCCATGATTCTGTATTTAACAGTGCCACAGGAGGTCTTAAATTCTGGACTTTTTGAATACCATGAAAAGATTTGTTGAAACTAACATAAACTTTTACCTCTGGCCCCAGTGGTCATAGCTAGGAGTGGATTTAGGAGGTTCAGTACACTTATTTTGAGAATTGATTTCTCTAAGGACAATTTTTGTTTACTTTGAAATGTTCTGAGTTCTGTGTGATTGCTTTCAATCAATGGTTTTCAAATTTTATTTCAACAATGGAACTTAAATGTCTTAAATAAGCGATGGCAATGAATGAATGGGTTTCTTTGGTAGCTTTTTTCAGATGAAAGTTTCTAGGTAGCTTTTTGATCATAAAAGCAATATTTTCTCCTTCCTCCTTCCCCCCCTTTCTTCCTTTCTCCATCCCCCTTTTCCCCCCTTTTCCCTCTCCCTTTCTCTCCCCCTTCTCTCCCTCTCCTCCCTCTCTTTCTGTCTTCACTCTCACTTTCTCTCTCTCACCAGGCCTCACCTCGTCACACATGCTGGAGTGCAGTGGCATGAACATGGCTCATTGCAGCCTAGACTTCATGAGTTCATGCCCTTCTCCCGCCTCAGCCTCTTTAGTATCTGGGACCACAGGCATGTGCCACCATGCCTGGCTAACTTTTTAATTTTTGTGGAGAGATTGGGTCTCTCCTCCATGTAACAGACTGGTCTTGAACCCCTGGGTTCAAGCAGTCCTCCTGCTCCAGCCTCCCAAAGTGCTGGGATTACAGGTGTGAGCTACTGCGCCCAACCTAAAAGCAATTTTTTTTTTTTTTTGAGGCAGAGTCTCGCTCTGTTGCCCAAGCTGAAGTGCAGTGGCGTTATCTCAGTTCACTGCAACTTCCACCTCCTGGGTTCAAGTGATTCTTGTGCCTCAGCTTCCCTAGGAGCTGGGATTACAGGCATTGCGCCACTATACCTGGCTAAATATTGTACTCATTTGTTTTGAGATGGAGTCTCACTCTGTCACCCAGGCTGGAGTATAGTGGCACAATCCTGGCTCACCGCAGCCTCCACCTCCTGGGTTCAAGCACTTCTCTGATCTCAGGTTTCCACGTAGCTGGGATTACAGGCACCCACCACCATGGCCGGCTAATTTTTGTACTTTTAGTAGAGACAGGGTTTCACTTTATTGGCCAGGCTGGTCTCAAACTCCTGACATCAAGTAATCTGCCCACCTTGGCCTCCCAAAGTGCTGGGATTACAGATGTGAGCCACTGTGCCTGGCCTCAATGTGAAATATACAGAATATACAAAATGCAGACTAAAAGGCCTTTGAACTTCTTTTTTTCTTCATTTTCTTCTCAAAAAAACACATTAACGAGTTGAGATATTTCCAAACATATAAAAATTATGAACATTAGATCATCATAAATTCTCCTTTCAAAATTGTGACACAGATGTTTTGTTTGTACATACGATTCTACCTTATTTTTATTTATTATTTTTTTTAGAGACAGGGTTTTACCATGTTGGCCAGGCTGGTCTTGAACTGCTGGCCTCAGATGATCCACCCAAGTTGGCCTCCCAAAATGCTGGGATTACAGGTGTGAGCTGCCTCGCCCAGCCCCAGATTCTACCTTGTTTTTAGACATCCTGTTAAAGGTGTAACCTGTATACCATAAAAATCACTGGATTAAAGTATACAATTTATTTATAGTAGATTTATAAGGTTATGCAACCTTCATCACATTGTAATTTTAGAGTATTTCCTATTTCCATCTTCCCCCAAAGATCCTTCATGCCCATTTCACCTTATTATTTTTAAGAGTTACCTACTACTCAGGAATGGTTATGCCACCATTAATTTAGTCATCAAATTGATGGATATCAGTTGTTTCTAATTGTGGGTTAATGAGCATTGTTTCACGTATGTTTTCCAGCACTGCTATGATTAGTTCCTTAGGACAAATTCTTAGAATTGCAGGGTCAAAGGGAATGTGCATTTCAAATATTGATGAATATTGCCAAATTGCCTTCCAAAAGGTTTATACAAACTTACATACTCACCAACAATGGATGACTGCTTCTAGGCAGCTTACATCTTATGCATGGAAAGCACATTGTAGAACTCTTCAGTATACCTATAGGGAGTTCCAGAAAACAGATTCAAAACCCATGAAAAAGTTTGTTGAGAAACTTTTCAAAACTCAAAAACTATTTAACGATAATGTATTTTTATCAGAAGTACCTTGGTTTTTATTTTAAACATTGCTTTTTTTTTTTTTTTTTTTTTTTGGAGACAGAGTCTTGCTCTGTTGCCCATGGTAGAGTGCAGTGGTGCAAAATTGGCTCACTGTAACCTCCACTTCCTGGGTTCAGGCAATTCTTGTGCCTCAGCCTCCTGAGTAGCAGGGATTACAGGTGCCCACCGCCACTCCTGGCTAATTTTTGTATTTTTAGTAGAGTCGAGGTTTCACTGTGTTGATCAGGCTGGTCTCAGACTCCTGACCTCAGGTGATCCACTGGCCTTGACCTCCGAAAGTGCTGGGATTTTAAACATTTGATTTTTAAGACAAGATTGCTTAATGTTTAATAAGTCAAAATAGTATTTAGTATATACTGTGGAATGATTTCTTTAAAGAAGGACTAAAATACACCTTGGAATTGAATCATATAAGCTTCAGTTAGGAGTATCACTGTTTATGAGGAGCAATTGCAAAATCTGTTTATTCAGTTTTTATAAAATCAATCTTTTGTAGAATTGCATTTTTTAAAGATTAGTAATTGTAACCTAATTTTATTTGCTTTTTTTTATTTTAATTAGGATATATCAACTCAAGAAAGTAACATATTAGGGGCATTCTGTGATATGAATGTAAGTGTTTTACCTTTTTTATTCTAACATTTGTGGAAAATTTTATTTTTTTTTAACAAAGCCTTCCTCATCCATATGTTTTTATCTGTTTGTTCATGAGCCTTTTCAGTTTGTCTCGTCAATATCTCTTCAGTATTGCTAATAAGATAAAAATTATTCTTATGTTTTCATATAAAGACTTGTTTTTTTTTTATTTTCCCAGGATGTCGAAGTACCATTGCATTTGCTTCGTTATGTATGTTTGTTTTGTGGGAAAAATGGCCTTTCTCTCATGAAGGATTGCTTTGAATATGGAACTCCTGAAACTTTGCCGTTTCTTATAGCACATGCGTTTATTACAGTTGTGTCTAATGTAAGTATTGTTTTGAATTGATCTTGATCTAGGGAGCAGTGTCTACTATATCAGTAACATGAATTTTTATACTCTGAAAAGGAAGGTTTTGAATGATTTGCATGTATACCTTTTTTTTGACAAAATGAGTACAGAAACCGTTTTAATGGTCTTTATTAAGATTATAATTTGAATAAAATTAAAAGTTACCTGTTTTAAAGTTAAAAGGGGTCATGACTGTAATTACCTATTATGTAAATTATGAGATAAGTGACTGCACAAAACTTTAATTTTTATTTTTTACTTGTAATTTTTTTTTGGAGACAGAGTTTTGCTCTTGTTACCCAGGCTGGAGTGCAATGGCGCGATCTCGGCTCACCGCAACCTCCGCCTCCTGGGTTCAGGCAATTCTCCTGCCTCAGCCTCCTGAGTAGCTGGGAATACAGGCACGCGCCACCATGCCCAGCTAATTTTTTGTATTTTTAGTAGAGACGGGGTTTCACCATATTGACCAGGATGGTCTCGATCTCTTGATCTTGTGATCCACCCCCCTCAGCCTCCCAAAGTGCTGGGATTACAGGCGTGAGCCACCACGCCCTTTTTTTTTTTTTTTTTTTTTTTTTTGAGAGAGGGTCTCACTCTGTTGCCCAGGCTGCAGCTTTGACCTCGTGGGTTCAGGTTGATCCTCCCACCTCAGCCTCATGAGTAGCCGGGACTACAGGTTCGCACCACCATGCCTGGCTAAATTTTTGTACTTTTTTTAAGATACAGTTTGACCATGTTGCCCAGGCCATTTTAAACTTGCATTCCCTGGGATTCTGTCCTGGGAAATTTTTGAATTTTTAGGTTTTTGG
Source organism: Sapajus apella (assembly GCF_009761245.1). NCBI lineage: Eukaryota > Metazoa > Chordata > Mammalia > Primates > Cebidae > Sapajus > Sapajus apella. The sequence continues at coordinate 11,976,364 of NW_022436966.1, forward strand.
TTACTGTAAATGATGGTTGCTTAGGTTACTATTATAGTATGCCTGAATTATCTCTGTATTACACGTGAAGATATAATGTTTCTTCTTTTCTTTGAAAAGAAGTTAATTCTTTTATATCCTGTGCATGTCAGTTACTGTGAAGTACAGTAGGTACAGAAAGAAAGATACTTTTTAGTACCTGTATATTAAAATTCAGCCTTTAATAATCTATTCTGGTCATCATTTAAAAACTGGCAAAGCAAAAGTTCAGTGTACCTTTACCAAACCCCAAAGTCTTGTGTAATGGAATTACCTTAGTTAATAGCTAATAGTAGATAATCTATAAAGTAAAAATATTGGTTGAAAAGGGACTCAACCAGATATTTTGTTGCATTGCTTCCAATGATACGTACTTTGCAGTGATGCAGTACATGGGAGAGAGTACTGACGTTACTGAAATTTGAAATAAATAATTAGTATCAAGGTCATTTTTGGTTCAAAAATTCCATGCTTTTTGATAGGTTGAAAATACTACATATAGTAGTACTAGCATGTAGGTTAATAATGTAGCTTTTTTTTTTTTTTTTGAGATTGTGTCTGGCTCTGTTGCCCATACTGGAGTGCAGTGGCACGATCTTCGCTCACTGTGACCTATGCCTCCTGGGTTCAAACAATTCTCCTGCCTCAGCCTCCCGAGTAGCTGGGACTATAGGCATGTGCTACCATGCCTGACTAATTTTTATATTTTTAGTAGAGTTGGGATTTCACCATGTTGACCAGGCTGGTCTCAAACTCCTAACCTCAGGTGATCCTCTTACCTCGCCTTTCCGTAGTGTTGGGATTACAGATATGAGCTGTGCATGATCTAAGCCTTAATTTTTTTAATTTGCAAAGTAGGAATGCTGATGGTATCCATCTACCTTAGAGCATTGTTGTGAGGTTTAAAATGAGAAAGATTTTAAGCTCCTAATGTTGCAGTTGACATATAAAGTATGTAGTGACTGGTGGCTTTTACTAACTTTTGCTGTTATTACATACTTAAGTCATCCTGTTATTCTGATTGAACTTACTTGTTTGATAGGAAGTTTTATGCAGTTTGGCATTCTCTGAGAAAAATATCTCCATTTAGTGAACTGAAATGCTGCGATAACATTTTTATTTTACACTAATTTTGGAGAGGGCATATAATTTGGAAATTCGAAACTCAGGAAATTATCAAAGGATTTATTAGGAATATATGTAAACCTGAATTAAACTGTAATTCTTGAATTTATTTGTACTAAATTTTGGTTAATGGTATAGTATGGAAGGCTTGTTAAAGACTTTATTATATCTTTAAAAGTTATTGTTAACAAGTGTTTTATTCTTTTTTTGTCTGTTTTTTGAGACAGTCTCACTCTGTCACCTAGACTGGAGTGCAGTGGTGTGATCTTGGCTCACTGCAGCCTCCACCTCCTGGGTTCAAGCAATTCTCATTCCTCAGCCTCCTGAGTAGCTAGGATAACTGGTGTGCACCACCACACCCAGCTAATTTTTGTGTTTTTAGTAAACATAGGTTTTTGCCATGTTGTCCAGGCTGCTCTTGAACTCCTGACCTCATGTGATCCTCCTGTGTCGGTCTCCCAAAGTGCTGGGATTATAGGCTTTAGCCACCGCACCTGGCCTTTGTTTTGTTTTGGGTTTTGGTTTTGAGAGACATGTCTGCTGTGCAGTAGCGTGATAATAGATAACTGCATCCTTGACCTCTCAGGCTCAAGTGAACCTCCCACGTCAGCCTCCCAAGTACCTGGGACTGCTGGTATGTGTCACCATGCCTGGCTAAATTAAATTTTTTTTTTTTTTTTAAGAGATGCGGTTACACTGTTGCCCAGCCTGTAAAGTTATCCTTCACTAAATCGAGAGGTTTACACTTAGATTGTGTTTTACCTTTTTTTTCAGCCTTTATATGTCTGCTAACTGGTGGGTTGTCAATCTGCATAGTTTTCTTTATCTTGCAACTCAACTGAGGCTGTTAAACCGAAGTTAACATACTGTTTAATAATCTGTTTTTTTGACACCGTAATACTATAAAAGTATAATCTGTATATGTTACATTTCTGAGAATAATAACTCAATGAAGTAACTCTCTAGTTGGTGTTTTTTTCTTATAAAAATATTTTAGATTGGTTCTCTGCAAGCTAATTTTTTCATATAGTTAATATTTTAGTGTACATAAAGAACATACAGTTATTTTTATTTCATGTAGAATTTTTCTAAAAGGGCTGGCGATGTTTGAAGCGTTAGAAGTTGTGGCATGATTTCTGACAGTTTTTGGAGTCTTGACCATTCTTTCTAAAGTTTATATGAACATTTAATGGTCTGTTTAAACAATTAAAATAGACTAGTCTTTGCATTTGAGATACTTCAGGGCCTTTAAATTTCATATTTTTCCATGCACATACGAATTATTGTAAAACACATTAATCTCCCCTAGTGGGTAATTGTATAAACTCTGATCATTTTTATATGTCCATTTCTTTTCTTGCAAAGTGGGAGCTTGTTGCTGTTTTGGCTTCAATAGGATGAGGTCTCTGTTTGGGAATCTCTGAATTTCACAGGAATGAATAGAACTATATTTAACAGTGAGAAAAATAGTATTACATTTTAGGGCAACCCTTTGTAAAGAAAAGAAAATATCGTAAATAACGTTTAAGGCAAGGCAGATAAGGACTGACATTGAATCTCTCTCAGTTTATTATAGTAAATCACACATTCAGAAGAGAACATGTTTATATCATTTCCTGGGATCCCAGAAATGACCCCATTCTGTTTATTTTCTAGGATAATTTCCTCACTTAAAAAAATCTATTTATTTTAAGATTGGCTAATTTTTGTATTTTTGGTAGAGACAGTGTTTCACCATGTTGCCCAGGCTGGCCTTGAATTCCTGGACTCAAACTATCCACCCACAGTGGCCTCCCAACATGCTGGGATTACAGGTGTGTGCCATTGCGCCTGGCCGATTTCCTCGCTTTATTGAGGAAGGGTAACTTTGTCAGATGGTGAGTGTTATTTTTATTTTAATTTTTTTTTTTTTCGAGACGCAGTCTTGCACTGTCGCCAGGCTAGAGTGCAGTGGCACTATCTCAGCTCACTGCAACCTCTGCCTGCCAAGTTGAAATGATTCTCCTGCCTCATCCTTCCGGGTAGCTGGGACTACAGGCACACACCACCATGCCCAGCTAACTTTTGTATTTTTAGTAGACATGAGGTTTCACCTTGTTGGCCTGTATGGTCTTGATCTCTCAACCTCGTGATCTGCTCATTCTTGGCCTCCCAAAGTGCTGGGATTACAGGTGTGAGTCACTGTGCTCTACTGGTGAGTGTTATTTTTTAGAACCTGAATCTAGAATCATGAAATTGCATCTAAGGAAAACTCACTCTGCTATGGGTTGGAATTATCAACAAAGAAAATTCTTAACGTATCAGATTAAGGTTCAAATCTGATAATAACATCAAGCCCATACATTTATTTTAATCTCAACAATTTAAGGAGATTCTTAACTAGAACTTCAATTCTTTTTTTTTTTTTTTTTTTTTTTTTTTTGAGACGGAGTTTCGCTCTTGTTACCCAGGCTGGAGTGCAATGGCGCGATCTCGGCTCACCGCAACCTCCGCCTCCTGGGTTCAGGCAATTCTCCTGCCTCAGCCTCCTGAGTAGCTGGGATTACAGGCACACGCCACCATGCCCAGCTAATTTTTTGTATTTTTAGTAGAGACAGGGTTTCACCATGTTGACCAGGATGGTCTCGATCTCTTGACCTCGTGATCCACCCGCCTCTGCCTCCCAAAGTGCTGGGATTACAGGCTTGAGCCACCGCGCCCGGCTAGAACTTCAATTCTTAACTATCTCTGAGTTTTAGGAAATTGATCAGTTTGCCCAAATATTATTCCACCTGTTATATGGATCCATTCTTTAATAACAGCTTGCACCCACAAGAACATAACAACAAAGATCTTTATGTAGTTTTTCCACTTTGCAAATGTAGCTTACTAACATTTAACCCAGCTTAGAGAAATAGAACACATAGGCACACAAGTTACTCCACTGAGACCCAAATGGAAGTTAATCATACTTTTGTTGAGTTATATTTGGTTTTAGCTTATAGTATCCTTCCTCAGCCTTCAGCTCTTTGCCTGAGTTTGTCATCTCATGTGTAGCACCTTTTATTAATTTATAAAGAATACAGTAGAGACAAGGGATTTATTATGGAGGAGAAGGAAGTGCAAATGTGGCTTAATAAAATAACTTCACATAAAATATGCCTTAGACAAATGATTAAGTTGGAGATGTGGGTCAAAGGCACAATCCTGTAGGGCTTAAGTGACATACAGGGGAACACAGTAACAATTTCTGAATTCTCAGCATCCTAAGACTGCTTCTGCTTTTTACAAATGTACTAGCAAAGACTGTTTTTTGAGATGCAGCCTTTTTTTTTTTTTTTTTCTAAATAGAGATGGGGTTTCACCACGTTGGCCAGGCTGGTCTCAAACTCCTGACCTCAGGTGATCTGCCCACCTTGGCCTCCTGAAGTGCTGGGATTACAGGCATGAGCCACTGCACCCGGCCTGAGATGCAGTCTTGCTCTTTTGCCCAGGCTGGGGTGTAGTGGTACAATCTTGGCTCACTGTAACCTTGGCTTCCTAGATTCCAGCGATTCTCCTGCCTCAGCCTCCCAAGTAGCTGGGACTACAGGCACGAACCACCACGCCTGGCGAATTTTTGTAGTTTTAGTAGAGACGGGGTTTCACCATATTGGCCAGGCTGGTCTTGAACTCCTGACCTTGTGACCCACCCACGCTGGCCTCCCAAAGTGCTGGTATTACAGGCATGAGCCATCATACCAGGCCTCAAAGACTGTTTGATACCAGAAACTAGGGTAGGATTACATATTTTTTGATATCTCTATACTAGATAGGAGAATAGGTTGACAAGTAAGTTTTCATGAAGCCACTTTGTCAGAACTGGCTTTGATGCCGAACACTGTTTTTCTGCAGTTACAGGGGACAGGGAACTTTTTTTTCCTCCTATTTCTGAGAGTTTTAACCGAGAGATTACAAGAGCTGCTAGAATTCCTTTAGCACTAAGTAGGGGTTGGGGAGAAGGAAACCAGAAAAGCTCAAAACTTACAGTAAGGAATGATAAAGGACACACTGTAGGATTAATAGCATATGGAATTTGTTTTTTAGGGTGTTTGCATCTGTAGTAGTATTAATGTCGATTTTTATAAAGATATAATCCTCGGTTTGAATTGTAGCTCTGTTGCATAGTATGTAATTTTGTTTTCATTACTTTTATAAGCCTTTTCTCATTTATCACAATGGGAATATTAAGGACATAGTAAATGGTAACTCTTCTTTACATTAAAATTTTTTCTTCTAGTATTGACATTTTTCTTCACTTGCTATTTTTTTATTGAAATTTTTACTTACTTGTGTCTTTGTTTATTCTAAAATAAAGGATATTACTGGCCAGGCACGGTGGCTCATGCCTGTCATCTGAACACTTAGGGAGGCAGAGGTGGGTGGATCACGAGGTGAGGAGATCGAGACCATCCTGGCTAACATGGTGAAACCCCTGACTGTACTAAAAATAGAAAAAATAAGCCAGGTGCGGTGGCACGTGCCTGTAGTCCCAGCTCCTTGGGAGACTGAGGTACGAGAATCGCTTGAACCTGGGGAGGTGGAGTTTGGAGTAAGCTGAGATTGTGCCACCGCACCCTTGTGTGGGTGACAGAACAAGACTCTGTCTCCAAAAAAAATAAAGATAATACTATATGCTCTCTGATGTATCTTGTATAAAATAGGATCTTTTTTTTTTTTGAGGCGGAGTTTCACTCTTGTTACCCAGGCTGGAGTGCAATGACGCGATCTCGGCTCACCGCAACCTCCGCCTCCTGGGTTCAGGCAATTCTCCTGTCTCAACATCCTGAGTAGCTGGGATTACAGGCACGCGCCACCATGCCCAGCTAATGTTTTGTATTTTTAGTAGAGACGGGGTTTCACCATATTGACCAGGATGGTCTCGATCTCTTGACCTCATGATCCACCTACCTCGGCCTCCCAAAGTGCTGGGATTACAGGCTTGAGCCACCGCGCCCGGCTAAAATAGGATCTTTTAGCCTTTGGTTAAAATTGGAAAAGTAACATTCATACAGAAACTTACAGTACACAAAGTGATAACGTGGCTCAGTGATTTATCAAAGTAAATGCTCATTTAACCATCACTCAAACCAAGAAACAGAACATTTTCAACTTCCCAGAAGCCTCTTTTATGAGTCCTTCAGCCCACTAACCATCCCTTTTCCCTTAAAAATGAAAAAAAATTATACTTCAGTGCTGATCATTCTCCTGCTTTTTTACAAAAGGTTTTGTCGCCTAACTTAATATCCCTAAACACTATAATTTGGTTTTGTCTGTTTTATTCAACATGCAGATGGAATCACATACTATGCATTTTTCAGGCATGGTTGCTTTTCTTAAATGCTGAAATTTATATTGCATGTATTTCTAGTATGTTCATTTTCATTGTTGAATAATCTTTTAAAATACACCAATTTTACAGGTGATGGACATTTAGGTTATTACAGTTCATATGGCTGTGAGCATTCTTTTATGTGTATTTTGGTGCACATGTGTTTGCATTTCGTTTGGATACATATCTAGAAGGGGAATTTCTTATCAGTAGGGTATGTATTTCTTTTTTTTTTTTTAAACTCCACTGCACTCCTACGTCTCCTCGAATATGCATATTTTCTTTTTTTCTTTCTTTTGTTTGAGGCAGAGTCTTTGTCGCCTACTCTGGAGTTCAGTGGTGTGATCTCGGCTCACTACAACCTCTACCTCCTGGGTTCAAACAATTCTCCTGCCTCAGCTTCCCTAGTTGCTGGGACTGCAGGTGCCCTCCACCACATCCAGCTCATTTTTGTATTTTTAGTATAGACAGGGTTTCACCATGTTGGACAGGCTGGTCTTGAACTCCTGACCTTGTGATCTGCCTGCCTTGGCCTCCCAAAGTGCTGGGATTAGAGGCATGAGCCACCGTGCACGGCTGAGTATGAATATTTTCAATCTTAAGTGTTAAACCTATGAGGCCGGGCGCGGTGGCTCAAGCCTGTAATCCCAGCACTTTGGGAGGCCGAGGCGGGTGGATCACGAAGTCAAGAGATCGAGACCATCCTGCTCAACATGGTGAAACCCCGTCTCTACTAAAAATACAAAAAATTAGCTGGGCATGGTGGTGCGTGCCTGTAATCCCAGCTACTCAGGAGGCTGAGGCAGGAGAATTGCCTGAATCCAGGAGGCGGAGGTTGCGGTGAGCCGAGATCGCGCCATTGCACTCCAGCCTGGGTAACATGAGTGAAACTCTGTCTCAAAAAAAAAAAAAAAAAAAGTGTTAAACCTATGGTTTCCTTAGGTGGTTGTATTAATTTATACTTCTCTCAGGTCTATGAGAGTTCCCCTAGTTCCATATCCTTACCAGGTATTGACTTGGTTTTTTAGAGATTATTAATGGATTTATAGTAGTAGCTTACTGTGATTTTTATTATTATGTTTTGAGACAGAGTCTCAACTCTGTTACCCAGGCCAGAGTGCAGTAGGGTGATCGCAGTTCTTTGCAACCTCCACTTCTTGTGATCAGGCAGTCTTCTCACCTCACCCTCCTGAGTAGCTGGTGCATGCTACCATGCCCTGCTAAATTTTTATATTTTATAGACGTGGGCTTTTGCCATGATGTCCTGGCTGGTCTCAAACTCCTGAGCTCAAGCAATCCTCCAGCTTTGGCCTCCCAAAGGGCTGGGATTACAGAAATGAGCTACTGTACCTGGCCTTCGGGATATATACTCTGTGTGTGTGTGTGTGTGTGTGTGTGTGTGTGTGTGTGTGTGTGTGTGTGTGTGTGTAAATATATGTATATGTGTGTGTATGTATGTAAGTGTGTGTGTGTGTGTGTGTATAATTTTTTTCTTCGTTGGGGATGGAGTCCTGCTGTTGCCCAGGCTGGAGTGCAGTGGTATGATCTTGGCTCACTACAACCTCTGCCTCCCAGGTTGAAGCGATTCTCCTGCCTCAGCCTCCTGAGTAGCTGGGACTACAGGTGCGTACCACCATACCCGGCTAATTTTTATACTTTTAGTAGAGACAGGATTTCACCACAATGGCCAGGCTGGTCTCAAACTCCTGACCTTGTGATCTGTGCGCTTCGGCCTTCCAAAGTGCTGGGATTACAGGTGTGAGCCACTGAGCCTGGTCTTTGTTTGTTTGTTTGTTTGAGATGGAGTCTCACTCTGTTGTCCAGGCTGGAGTATAATGGCATGATCTTGGTTCACTGCAACCTCTGCCCTCCTGGGTTCAAGCAGTTCTCCTGCCTCACTTCCCAGGTAGTTGGGATTTACAGGTGCCTGCCACCACGCCTGGCTAATTTCTTTGTACTTTTGGTAGATACAGGGTTTTACCGTGTTGGCCAAGCTGGTCTTGAACTCCTGACCTATAAGTGATCAGACAGCCTAGGCCTCCCAAAGTGCTGGGATTACAGGTGTGAGCCACCATGCCTGGCTTGTTGAATATTTTTAATGACTAATAGGAATGAGTACCTTTTCATAAACGTGTTAATTATTTGGGCATTATTTGTGAAGCATTTGTTTAGATCTTCTGCTCATTTGCAAAATTGGATTGTCTGCTTTTTTCTAAGTGATGTTTGGAAGTTCCTTATGTGTTTTAGATGGAAGTCTTTTGTTTGATATATGTATATATTGCCAATATATTCCACCTTCATGTTGCTTTTCACTGTCATGTTTAAGAAGTATTATCAAGCTTCATATTGTATAAATTGTCAATATTTTTCTATGGTTAAAGTTTTCATTTTTGGTTGAAAAAGTCATTTTTTTACTTTGAGGTCATGAAGATACTTTCCTGTATTCTGCAAAGTTTTTGTTTTTTAAAAAATTATTTTTTCGTGCCTACCTTGGTCGGGAAACAAGTATTATTTTTTTACCATTCATATTTTGATCTATTTAACTGCAATAAATTTTTATTCATAGTGTTGGGGAGGGATTAAGATTCATTTTCATTTTCACACAGATAGTCAGTGTTCCTAACACTGTCACAGATAGTCATTTCTTCTTTGTTCTGTAGTACCACTTTTGTTGCTCAGGTTAGTCTTGAACTTCTGGCCTGAAGCAATCCTTCCATCTCAGCTTCCAAAACTGTTGGTTACAGGTGACTCATGCAGGTGGCTACACCGAGCAAAATTGGATGTGTTTATGTACATGGGTGTGGGCTCTCTGGCATAGTACATTATTCTGTTTGCTTAATTTTGTGCTGTTTTGCCCACTTCCTTAATATCTGAATCTCTATAAGAAGTCTTGCTGGCTGGGCATGGTGGCTCACACCTGTAATCCCAGCACTTTAGGAGGTTGAGGCAGGCAAATCACCTGAGGTCGGGAGTTCAAGACCAGCCTGACCAACATGACAAACAAGATACAGAAAAAAAGTCTTGCTACCTGGGAAAGCAAGTGCTACCTCTTTGTTTTTCTCTTTTTTTCTCTTTTCTCTTTTCTTTTCTGAGACGGTCTCACTCTGGTCACCTAGGCTGGAGTGCAGTGGCGCAATCTCAGCTTACTGCAACCTCTGCCTCCTGGGCTCAAGCGATTATCGTGCCTCAGCATCCAGCGTAAGTGGGATTACAGGTGCTTGCCACCGTGCCTGGCTCATTTTTTTGTATTTGCAGTAGAGACAGAGTTTCACAATGTTGGCCAGGTTGGTTTTGAACTCCTGATCTCAGGTGATCCCCCCACCTTGGCCTCCCAGAGTGCTGGGATTACAGGCCTGAGCCACTGCACCTGGCCTCTCCTTGTTGTATTTCTAGTTGTGGCTCTTCTCAGACCTTTGTGCTTTGAATCAGTTTAGTTCTACACATAAACGTTTTTGCATTACACTGAATCTATAGATGAACTTGGGGAGAACTGTTATCTTCACAATAAAGATTGGAAATATCTCCTTATTTACACGTTCTTTAATTGATTATTTTCCAGCTTTTTATGTAGAGGTGTGTATGTTGTTAGGTTACTCCTAGACCCATGTTAGTTTTGATATTGTTGTTAAGGGAATCTTTTTTAAAACTTTTTTTTTTTTTTTAAATTATTTGTTCCTGGTGTGTAAGAAAAAAATATATAGGGAACTGTGTGTGTGTGTGTGTGTGTGTGTGTGTGTGTGTGTGTAGGTGTATGTATATTTATATTAACTTTCTAAGCAGCAGTTTTGTTAAACTATTTAATTTCAGTGTTTATCTGAAATTTCTTTTGGGTTTTCTAGTTATACAATTACATTATGTCAGAGTAGTATCATTTTTAATTTTTCCTTTCTAGTTCTTTGCCTTTTATTTAGTTTCTTACCGTATTGTACTATCTAGGTCCTTCAGCTTAAGTAGAATTAAGGCTTCCTTGTCCTGTTCCTAGTTTCAGAAGGCAAAGTTGTTAACATTTTACCATTAACATATTTACTTCAGGATTTTTATTGATATCTTTTATTTGATTAGAGTGACTCCCTACATTCTGTATTCCCAATTTTTTTTTTAATTGTTTGGTTTTTTATTTGTTTTGAGTCAAGGTCTCGCTCTGTTCCGGGTAGAAGTATAGTGACAGGATCTTGGCTCACTGAAACCTCCACCTCCTGGATTCAAGCTATTCTCTCATCTCAACCTCCCAATGTTCTGGGACTACAGGCATGTGTCACCATGCCCGGCTTATTTTTGTATTATTTTTGTAGAGATGGAATTTTGGCAGTGTTGACCAGGCTGGTCTTGAACTTCTGACCTCAAGTGATCTACCTGCTTTGGTCTCCCAGAGTGCTGGATTATAGGTGTGAGCCACTGTGCCTGTCCAATTTTTTTTTTTTTTAATTATATTAAAGGGTCCATGCTAATCTTTCCTGTATCGTTCCAATTTTAGTATATGTGCTGCTGAAGCGAGCACCCAAATTCTTTTTTAATTTATATCTGCTGCCTGTGTCAAGGTTCAGTATCAGAGTTTTTTGTTTGATTTGTTTGGTTAAGATTTTTATTCTTAATGTTTTTGAAAATAAAACTATTATAATGGCTTCATCTTTGATATATAAATATGTTGGAATATTGTGTAGAAAAAAAGGAAATGTAACTTATAATTCAGTTGAGTTCTAATAGTTACAGTAAGAGCTTATTCCAGTAAATACTTGTTGATAATATAATCAGTGTGTGACTGTAAAATATATTTACTTCAGATGGATATTGAAGTCATAAGAAATCATGGGTAATTTGAAATTTTTTAGGAACAAGTGCTGAGATGATTAGTTAAAAATGAATATGGTTTATTAAAAAACGAATACAGTGCCTTGTATGTGGGGATGATACTGGTAACACAAAGAGATATAGAGAATTATTTAGTAAGAAAGTACTTTGAAAGATGTTTTTTTTCTTTTCAGGAAGAAGCTAAGTTTCATTTTTCAGATAGATTATGTAAAATAAGATATATGTAGGTTAAATTTCCTGATACATGTGTAATTCTCTTTTGTAGTATACTCTTTTCATAATTTATAATATGTGTAATTTTAGAGGCAGAAAAATACTGCCTTTTTTTTTTTTTTTTTTTTGAGAAGGAGTCTCGCTCTGTTGCCCTTGCCTGGAGTGCAGTGGCGTGATCTCAGTTCACTGAAACCTCTGCCTCAGCCTCCTGAGTAGGTGAGATTACAGGCGCATGCCACCATGCCCAGCTAAGTTTTGTATTTTTAGTAGAGACTGGGTTTCACCATGTTGGTTAGGCTGGTCTCAAACTTCTGGCCTTATGTTCTGCTTGCCACAGCTTCCCAAAGTTCTGGGATTACAGGTGTGAGCCACCACGCCCGGCTTTTTTTGTTTTTAATTTGTGACAGAGTCTTGCACTGTTGCCCAGGCTGGATTCAGTGGCACGATCTGGGCTCACCACAACCTCTGCCTCCTGGGTTCAAGCAATTCTCTTGCCTCATCCTCCTGAGTAGCTGGGACTACAGGCATGTGCCATCATGCCCGGCTAATTTTTGTATTTTTAGTAGAGACAAGGTTTCAGTATGCTGGCCAGGCTGGTCTTTGAACTCCTGACCTTGTGATCTGCCCACCTTGGCCTCTCAAAGAAATGGGATTGCAGGTGTGAGGCACTGCTCCCAGCCAGTGCTCTTGTTTTTAATTAGTTTAGTGAAAGACATATGTATTCTACATATTCATTAGACATTAATGTTGTTTTTATGTTTCTTATATAGATTAGAATATGGCTACATATCCCTGCTGTCATGCAGCACATTATACCTTTTAGGACCTATGTTATTAGGTAAGTTAATCAAATCTCTCTTCCCAATTATCAATGTAATAATGTCTAAACAATTTGTAATACAGAGTTATATTGTTTGTAAGTCGCCTGTAGTCATAACCTCTAGAGAAAATTTCAAGTAACAGTTCGGCATATAGTATTCTTAATGCACATATATGGATTTTATATTTAATGTTTAATTTTTACCAAGTTATGTTGGACATTTTTCTACATGAGTGTGTAAAAAGAGATTAATAATGGTTATTTCACTGTATTTTTAGTCAAATTCGTAGTAAGTGTTAGGTTCTAGGTACTGAGGATATAGCAAAGAAGAAAACATTGCAGAAATCTCTGCTCTTGTTCAGTCTGTTTACAAAAGAAGTAAATGATACATTCTTCTACATCAGAAATTGATAAGTATTATAGGATAAATAGCAGCAAAGGTGGATTGAGAGTTCTAGATGGTGGGTTACAGTTTAAATATGGGGAAAGGAAGGTCTCATTCAATGGGAGGTGACATTTGAATATCATAAGTCTCAACCTAAAAAGGAAGCCTAAGAAGATGGAGAAAGGGTTGTATTGATTAGAATTAGAGTAGGAACTATCAAGATTCTGCGTAGTTTATTTCTTGACATTTATGAGAGTATTATACTTTTTTTTCACATTCATTCATTTGCAGAGGTTTGAGTGTCTCCCTTTTTCACAGTACTGCTCAACTTTTGGGAGACAATGTCAGGCAAAGAGTCGGATAGTGATGAATGCTGTGTGAGTAAGTTAGTGTGATACAGAGGGAGTATGGGGCCTTTCTGAAAGGTGATATTTGAAGGACATGAGTCAGCTATTCAAGTGATTATCAGAAAGATGTAGAAGGAACATGTGAGTATAGGCTTTGAAGGTAACGTAAGGCACAAGAAACTAGAAGCAGATTGGTGTGGAGAATAATGTGTAAGGGGATATAATTATGAGGTTGGAGGGATAAGCAGGAACAGATTATTCAGGACCTTGTAGGCCACTGTAAGGAGGATAGATTTAATTTTTTCAGTGGGACTCTATTGAAGGCTTTTTAGCCACTGTTTCATGATTTCCTTTTGGCCTTTAAGTAGATCATAAATATAGGGTGGCCAGAATAGAAGCTAGGAGGAGACCAATTAAAAGGTTAATGTATTAGTCCTGGAAAGAAAATGATGATTACTTATGGTGGGATTGTTAATGATTATCTTGAAAATTGGATAAATGTAAGTGAAAGTAAAATCAATAAGACTGGTCATTATAGGGCGTAAAAAAATTGTAGTAGTGTGGGTGATATTCAGCACTCCCCATCCATTTCGTATTTGTACTGTGGATCTGATCACTGAGATGTGAAAATCTGGGAAAACTTAAAGACAAGACATTGAGATGCCTGTGGGACATTTAAGTGGCCCTGACAAATTGGGAGTATGGACTTGTAGAACAGTTTCATTAATTTAAGAGTTGTGAGTATAAAGATGGTATGTAAAAACCACGGGAGTTAATTAAGCCACCTGAGGAGAGCATACAGGAAAAGAATAGAGGTGAGCCTAAAATAGAACTCTGTATCAGTTGGTTTTGCTGTGTAAGAAAACATCTGTCAAAACTTAGTGGCTTAAAAACAATAGCTGGCCAGGCATAGTGGCTCATGCCTCTAACCTCAGCACTTTGGTATTGGGAGGTGGGAGAATCATTTGAGCCCAGGTGTTCAAGAACAGCTTGGGCAACATAGCGAGACTCCATCTCTGTGCAGGGGAAAAAAAATAGCTGGGTGTGGTGGCACACTTCTGTAGTCCCAGCTACCAGAGAGGCTGAGGTAGGAGGATCACTTGAGCCCAGAAATTCAAGGATGTGGTGAGCTCTGATTGAGCCATTGCACTCCACTGTGAGTGACAAAGCAAGACCTCGTTTCATAAAAAAGGAAAAATAAAAACAATAGCCATTTACTGTTTCTCACAGTTCTCAGGTTGGTTAGGCAGTTTTGTTGATCTCTGTTGACTTGGCTGAAACTGGATGGTCTGGGTTAGTGTTGTTCACACATTCTGTGATTGTTATGCTGATTGGTCTTGTGGGGTGAGGGGGAATCTTTTGTTTGTTTGTTTGTTTTTTGGAGATGAGTTGTCACCCAGGCTAGAGTGCAGTGGCGTGATCTCAGCTCACTGCAACCTCCGCCTCCTGGGTTCAAGCAATTCTCCTGCCTCAGCCTCCTGAGTAGCTGGGATTGCAGGTACCCACCACTGCGCCTGGCTAATTTTTATATTTTTACTAGAGACGGGGGTTTCACTATGTTGGTCAGGCTGCTCTCGAACTCCTGACCTTGTGATCCACTTGCCTTGGCCTTCCAAAGTTCTGGAATTACAGGTGTGAGCCACTGTGCCCGGCTGAGGGGGAATCTTATATATGTCTTACAGTTGGCTTCATGTCATTTGGAGCATCAGGTACTTCTCTTTGATCCAACAGGCTAACCTAGGTTTCTTGTTTTAGTGGTAATAAAGATCCCAGTAAGAGAAGGCAAGCTCAGAGGCTTTTGAAGCTTCTCCTTATGTCGTGTCTATTAATATCTCATTGGCCAAAGCAAGTTATATTACAAGGCCCAGCTTTAAGGGTGTAGAAATAGATGACACCTTTTGATGAGAGGATTAGCAAAGTCACATTGCAAAGACTTGTACATATAATGATGGGAGGAATTTGTGGCCGTTTTGTAATCCATTACAGGCCTTGAGAAACACTAATGTTGAAAGGTTGGACAGTGAATGAGTCTGCCAGAGGTTAGACAGGGCCTGAGAGGAAAACCAGAGGTTTGTGGTTTTCAGACACAAAAAAAGGCTAATGCTTACAATGTACTTTTAAATTATTGAGTGGTCTTTAGCAGTGCATTGTGAATTTTTATGTATTTTCTATTTCTGAATCATTTCAGGTATTTATGCAAGCTCTCTGATCAGGAGTTACGACAGAGTGCAGCTCGTAACATGGCTGACTTAATGTGGAGCACAGTGAAAGAACCATTGGATACAACATTATGCTTTGACAAAGAAAGCCTAGATCTTGCATTTAAGTACTTTATGTCACCCACTTTGACTATGAGGTTGGCTGGATTGAGTCAGATAACAGTAAGCTATATTTGCTTTATTTTTGGTCATTTTTTATTTGCTTTCTGGTCTATCGTAATAATACTACCCTCCATGGAGCACTTCATATTAGGCATTGTACTGAGTATTTTACATGGATTACTTTGTATGTTCTTCACAAATGATTTCTTTGTTTCCCATATTTTAAATATGAAGAAGTCTGAAGCTTGGATTTATACTGTGGGTCCATTTGATTCTGGGTCCAACTCCATCATTTTGTTTTTCTCCTTTTTTTTTTTTTTTTTTTTTTTTTTTTTGAGTCGGAGTTTCACTCATGTTACCCAGGCTGGAGTGCAATGGCGCGATCTCGGCTCACCACAACCTCCGCCTCCTGGGTTCAGGCAATTCTACTGCCTTAGCCTCCTGAGTAGCTGGGATTACAGGCACGCGCCACCATGCCCAGCTAATTTTTTGTATTTTTAGTAGAGATGGGGTTTCATCATGTTGACCAGGATGGTCTCGATCTTTTGACCTCGTGATCCACCCGCCTCGGCCTCCCAAAGTGCTGGGATTACAGGCTTGAGCCACCACGCCCGGCTGTTTTTCTCCTTTTAAACTATTCAGGTTTTTATATTTATAGATGTTTTGAGAAAGAAAAATAACTAGAGGGTTTTATAAGCAATTGGTTAATTTTTCAGACAGAAACCATAGATTATTGGGCTGTAGGCCAAATTTTGCTAAATGTTTGTTTTGAATAATCTTAAATAATATTTTTAAATATGACAAAATAACATAAAATCTGTATTCTTGCTGGGTGCGGTGGCTCAAGCCTGTAATCCCAGCACTTTGGGAGGCCGAGGCGGGTGGATCACGAGGTCAAGAGATCGAGACCATCCTGGTCAACATGGTGAAACCCCGTCTCTACTAAAAATACAAAAAATTAGCTGGGCATGGTGGCGCGTGCCTGTAGTTCCAGCTACTCAGGAGGTTGAGGCAGGAGAATTGCCTGAACCCAGGAGGCAGAGGTTGCGGTGAGCCGAGATCGCGCCATTGCACTCCAGCCTGGGTAACAAGAGTGAAACTCTGTCTCAAAAAAAAAAAAAAAAAGTCTGTATTCTTGGCTTCTCTTGGATAGGGGTTTGGACAAAGGCCTGGTATCCTTGAGTCTGTATTCTTGCATAACAACAGTCTATTCAAACTAAGTAATTAACTATATCCTTTGGAATGGATATGCCTTTTCTGATTTGTTACAGTCCCCATTTGCTTTATTCTTTTACTTTTTTTTTTTTTTTTTTTTGAGATTGAGCCTTGCTCTTTTGTGGCATGATCTCAGCTCACTGAAACCTCAGCCTCCCAGTTTTAAGCGATTGTCCTGCCTCATCCTCGCGAGTAGGTGAGACTGTAGGCACACACCACAACACCCAGCTGATTGTTTTTGTAGTTTTAGTAGAGACGGGGTTTCACCCTGTTGGCCAGGCTGGTCTGAAAATTCTGACCTCAGGTGGTCCACCCGCCTCTGCCTCCCAAAGTGCTGGAATTACAGGCGTGAGCCACCTTGCCCAGCTATGTTTCTGTATTGTTTTTGTTTTTGTTTTTTTAATTTTATTTTATATTTTTTTAAGACGGGGTTTCACCATATTGGTCAGGCTGGTCTTGAACTCCCAACCTCAGGTGATCCACCCGCCTTGGCCTCCAAAGTGCTTGGATTACAGGCCTGAGCCACCACGCCCAGCCTGTTTTTATTTTTTTATTTTTTGAGACAGAGTCTATCTCTGTAGCCAGGCTAGAGTGCAGTGGTACGATCTTGGCTCACTGCAACCTCTGCCTCCCGGGTTCAAGTGATTCTCCTGCCTCCCGAGTAGCTTGGACTATAGATGCCTGCCACCGACCCCAGCTAATTTTTGTAGTTTTACTATAGACAGTTTATAATTTTAGTTTATAGTTTATAGTTTTACCATGTTGGCCAGGAGGGTCTCAATCTCCTGACCTTGTGATCTGCCCACCTCGGCCTCCCAAAGTGCTGGGATTACAGTTGTGAGCCACTGCGCCTGGCTGTGGTTTTGTTTGTTTGTTTGTTTTTTTGGTAGTGTAGTCACACTGAAAATCTGAAATAGCTAGAGTTTACTTATGTGTGAATTGGGTTTCATAAATATAAAAGATACTTATTGACATTGTCCCAGAGAAATGAAATCTTAAATGGGTTTATCTAGGAAGCCTTTCTTGAAACTTTTGTCTTTAATGACATATTACCTGCTCTTTTGCATTAGATGATGGTTGTTTTTGTTTTTTTTTTTTTAACTCACTCAGCTTTGTTTTATCAGTGTAATAAAGAATAAATATTATTTGTGGAATGAATTTAGGTTTTTTTTTTTGAGATGAATTTTTACTCTGTTGCCCAGGCTGGAGTGCACTGGTGCGATTTTGGCTTACTACAACCTCTACCTCCTGGGTTCAGGTGATTCTCATGTGTTGTACTATGTTTGCCAGGCTGGTCTTGAACTCCTGACCTCAGGTAATCCACCTGCCTTGGCCTCCTAAAGTGCTGGGATTATAGGTGTGAGCCACTGCGCCTGGTCCTTATTTAGTATTTTAGTATAACAAATACTTTTACTAATTAGGAAGCGTGTATCTGATAATGTCTTATATTTTATAGTGTTAATCTAGTTTTAATCTAGTTATTAATTGTGATCTACATAAATCAATCAGTTTACCATGTTTCTTAATATTTGCCGACATATGCAAGGATAATTTTTGAAAAAATAAAAACCTTAATTTCTTTTTTTAATCATAGAATCAACTTCATACCTTCAATGATGTGTGCAATAATGAATCATTAGTATCAGACACAGAAACGTAAGTAGGAGCATTAATTTATATATAAGTATACCATTTTAATGTACAGCTGTTTATATGGTAAATTGTAACTTTTGGATTTGAAATTTTTACTAGAAATTCTTTGCTCCATGAAAATTTGTATAGTCTCTATCAACCTTTCAGAACATTGTGCTGTCTGTAACATAACTCTTTGTCCCTCTTTTTCTTGAGACAGGATCTTGCTCTCTTGCCCAGAGTGGAGTACAGTGGTGGGAGCATGGCTCACTGCAGCCTCAAGTTCCCAGGGTCAGGTGATCCTCCTACCTCAGCCACCCGGGTAGCTGGGACTACAGGCACATGCCAGCATGCCTGGCTAATTTTTATATTTTTTTGTAGAGGCATTCGTTGCCCAATCTGGTCTTTACTCTTGGACTCAAGCCATCCACTCGCCTCAGCCTCCCAAAGTGTTGGGATTATAGGCGTGAGCCACTGAGTTTGTCCACATTTCCCATTTTAAAAAGCATTTCCAAGATATAGTACTATTTGTCACAATATATGAAAACATGCTGTTTATACTGGAGAATTCAGTCTGAAAGAATGTTACTGATAGCTCTCAGAAAGTATGCTGTCTTAATCCAGGCTGCTACAACAAAGTACCATAGATTGGATGGCTTGTAAACAACAGAAATTTATTTCCCATAGTTCTGGAGGCTGGAATTCCAAGATTAGATTGTTGCCAGCATGGTCAAGTTCTGGTGGGGGCTTTCTTTTTGACTGTAGACTACCATTTTCTTGTTTTATTTTCCATGGTGGAAAGAGGCAGAGAGCTCTCTGGGGTCGCTTTTATAAGGGCACTAATCCCATTCATGAAGGCTCCACCCTCATGACCTAATTATCTCCCAAAAGCCCCATTTCCAATAACATCACATTGGGAGTTAAGATTTTAACATATGAATTTTCACAGAGGCGTAAACATTCAGCTCATAACACACACTAGCTGTAGAAAAAGAAAAGACCTTATTCAGTACATTTTATGGGGGAAAACCAAGTTAATGATGCCAATACATGAAAAAAAGTAGTTTTTATAGCTTAGACTTCTTGGGTTCTGAGAAATATATTTATTCCGTGTAATTGTTCATCTAGTTTAGAAATCAGTTTTTAAAATCTCAGTAGGATAGAATATCTTCTCCTTGAACAGAGTTGGATAGCTTTGTTAGAAAATTGGGAATTAAATCTGTGAGTCATACTTTAGTGTACTACTGCTCTAAGGAGCTAATTGCAGTTGAACCTAGGTCTTCTTGAACTGGAAACTAGAGACTATGTCTGTTGACACTTTTTCCCTTCAGACTAAGGAGTTCTTATTCTCCCATTTCTTTTTTAAATGGTATGGTTTTTGGATTTATCAGCATATGAGTCATTCATCTCTGGCAATATTCTTTGTTAGTGGTCCCCTTAAAATGTGTTGCCCAGGATTTTTCATTGCTTTATAAATTCTGGATTATATCAGAAGTGATATACATATTTTCACACAATCAAGACATTATGTAGACCATATTCAATGTATTATAAAGCTACAGCTCTGTACCACGCTCTGTGGCTCACGCCTATATCCTAGCACTTTGGGAGACTCAGGCGGGCAGATCACTTGAGGCCAGGAGTTCAAGACCAGCCTGGTCAACATGGGGAAATTCCATCTCTATTATAAATAACAAAAATTAGTCGGGTGTCGGGGCACATGCCTGTGAGTTCAGCTATTTTGGTAGCTGAGGCACAAGAATCACTGAAACCTGGAGACAGAGGTTGCAGTGAACTGAGATTGTGCCACTGCAGTCCAACCTGGGTGGCAGAGTGAGAGTCTATCTCAAAAACAAAAGAAAAACAAATCTTCACCTCTGGATTTTCCTTGTCAACCTCTGTGTCCCCTCACCCCTCTACCTCCACAAGACCGCTTAAAGAGAGCCTTATATAATTGCTAATTTGATACTTATTCTCCTCCCATCGCCTGTAAAAAGGATAAAAGTTTGGAATGTTCACTGCGGTAATAACACAGGCTAGGTGTTGTGTGAGAACAGTGAATAGGGAATAAAAAGGAATTTCAATAAAAAGTAAGGTATATACGCCTTAAAGACAGGTTTAAGGGAATAGAGAGGAAAGTAAAAGTATCGAGGACTGGTATAGAATTAAGATGGGAAGGGAGAGTATGCACAGTGTGAAAAAATTGGAGGAAAGAGAAAAAGTATATGATAAATATTGTTGGTGGCTGTGAGTTGAGTGTTTTTAAGCAGTTTTATTAATGTATAAACACTATACCTGTAAAATTCACTTGTTTTAAATACACAAGTTAATGAATTTTATAATAAATTTTTAGAGTTGTGCAACTGTCAGCACAGGCCAATTCTAGAACATTTCCATCCCTTAAAAAAGATGTCTTTTGCCCATTTGTAGCCAGTACCTATTATTTGCATCGTCACTAATATGACTCTGTAGGTTTTTATGTGGTTATTTGCTATTCTTTTTCTTTGTTCACAACATTGTCCAGTTTTTAATTACATTCTTGGTTATGTTTTATGGCCCAACATGGTCGGTACTGCAGACTGTTCTGTATGTGCTTAAGACTACATTCTGCTGTTGTCGTATGGAGTGTTCTGTAGTTGTCTTTTAGGTCAAATTAGTTTGCAGTGTTGTTGTCTGTCTCCTATATTCTTGCATTTTCTGCCTAGTTCTGTTATTGAAAGTGGGAGGCAAGGCTCAGTGGCTCATGCCTGTAATCCCAGCACTTTGGGAGGCTGAGGTTGGTGGATCACCTGAAGTCTGGAGTTCAAGACCAGCCTGGGCACTATGGTGAAACCCCATCTCTACTAAAAATAAAAAATTAGTTGGGCCTGGTGGTATGCACCTGTAGTCCCAGCTACTCGGGAGTCTGAGGCGGGAGAATCACTTGAACCTGGGAGGTGGTGATTGCAATGAGCTGAGATTGCACCACTGTACTCCACACTCTAGCCTGGGCAACAGAGCAAGACTCTGTCTCAGAAAAAAACGAGTAGGTATTGAAGTTTCCAAATACATTTGATCCTCAGTGTTTGCAGATTTGATCATCTCTGTATGAACTCTGAAGCAAGATAACAGAGTGCCACCTTGTTTGACTTTAGCTGGGAACGTACATATTGGAAGATTCCAATCTTGACTGCTATGTGCATGTCTGTGAGTGACTATGAAAATGCCACAAGTATTGATTTTGGAGTTAAAAATAAATTGCAGCAAATGTATGAATTCACAAATACAGAAACCATGGAAGAGGAAAAAAAATATTTTTCTTTTTTCACAAATAATGGAATATTGAGATGGAGGTGTTGAGGGGCAGTGTGGTGGAGTGTAAGAATCCCTGGTGCCACTTGGATGGGGTTTGAATCCCAACTCTAGCACTTGTTTAGGCATAGGGGTTGGCCTCAGGCAAGGTATATAAACACTTTTGAACCTGGTTTTTCTCTCTCTTCTTTTTTTTCTTTTCTTTTTTTTTTGGGGGGGGGGGGGGGAGATGGAGTTTTGCTCTGTTGCCTAGGCTGGAGTGCAGTGGCTTTATCTTGGCTCATTGCAACCTCTGCCTCTTGGCTTCCAGCAACTCTCCTGCCTCATCCTCCTGGGTGGCTGGGATTATAGGCGCCTGCAACCACGCCCAGCAAATTTTTGTATTTTTAGTAGAGACAGGGTTTCACCATGTTGATCAGGCTGGTCTTGAGCTCCTGACCTGGAGCAGTCCACCCGCCTCAGCCTCGCAGTGTGCTGGGATTACAGGTGTGAGCCACCGTGCTTGGCCACTCCGTTTTCTCTTTTGTAAAATAGAGAAAATAGAATCAACCAGTATGAGAGGTTTTTCAGATCCAAGATCTGTGTATTATGTGTATATGATGTATGTATTTCCTATAGGACCAAAGGTTCAGTATTAGCTATTTGAGTGTTTGCTGTTACTCTGTAGAGTATAGCTAACGAGAGTAACAAGAATTAGCTGTATTGTTGAATTGTCTGTTTCTCTTTTCAATTCTGTTATCAGTTTTTGCTTCATTTATTTCAGGAATTCTTTTGTTAGGTCCATATGTGTTCCTGATAACTTGATTTTTTTTTTTTTTTTTTTTTTTTTTTTTTTTTTTTTTTTTTTTTTT
>NW_022436966.1:11998840-12124021 GCF_009761245.1 Sapajus apella
TTTTTTTTTTTTTTTTTTTTTTTTTTTTTTTTTTTTTTTCCATTTTAAATGTCCTTGTCTCTTTTAGACATTTTTTGGCTTAAAGTCTATTTTATTTGATGTTAGTGTAACCACCAAACCTTTCTGAAGCTTATTGTTGGCATGGTTTATTTTTTTCCATTCTTTTATTTTCATTCTGCTTGTTTTGAATCTAAAGTATGTCTTTTGGGGTAGCATATAGTTGGATCTTTAAAAAAAAATCTAGTCCTATAATCTCTGCCTTGATTAGAATTTTTAATTCACTAAGAATTTTATGTAGCTTATTTTATAGCTGTCATTTTGCCGTTGGTTTTCTGTGTATCTCATATCTTGTTTCTCTATTTCTTCTTTGCTATCTTATTTTATAGTATATACGTAGATTATGGTATGCCATTTTAATTTCATTGATTTAAATATTTTAACAATTATTAGCAGTTTTTTGGGTTAAATATGCATTCAACTTCTTCACATTCATACTGACTTAACTCTAATAAAATAAAAAACATTGTTTCAACATAGCTCTATTACTGTTTTGGATAGAAGTTAGCTATTAATCATATTCTGATTCCCTTGTGTATTCTGAGTTGTTTTTCTTTCACTGCTTTAAACCATTTGACTACAATATGTGTAGATGTGGGTTTTTTTGTGTTTATCCTCCTGGAGTTTGTTCTACTTCTTGGATGTGTAGATGAATGTGTTTCATCAGCTTTTGGAAGTTTGAGGTATTCATATACTTTTTTTGGCACCGCCTCCCACTTTCTTTGACTCCCATTGCATGTATGTTTTGAGACCTCCGACTAGTGGTTATTAATACTGTTCAATTTTATAGTTGTACTGTTATTGTGAAAGTCCCTGGGTCTCCCCTTTAAATTTTTGAGAGAGTGTCTTGCCCTGTTGCCCAAGCTGGAGTGCACCAGCACTATTATGACTTACTACAGCCTTGACCTTCTGGACTCAAGTGATCTTCCCACCTCAATCTTCTTAGTAGCTGGGACCACAGGCATGACTCACCACATGTGGCTAATTTTATTTTAGATTTGGAAAAACAGGCTTTTACTGTGTTGCCCAGCCTGACCAGCCTGACCTTGAACTCCTAGGCTCAAGCAGTCTCCCCAACCTCAGTATCTCAAAGTGCTGGGATTACAGGCATGAACCATAGCAGCAGCTTGGGTCCCCTTTTAATGTCCTTTAGTAGACTTAAATAATAGTGGATTTTTTTTTTTCAAGAGTTTTGTTTCTTGAACTGTTATTAAATAAGAGTTGAATCGTATGGATCATAACTTCATTAGGATTACTCAGAAATAGGTAAAATATATCTAGTTTTATTTTAATGTTTGAGGCCCATATAATTCCTAGTGGTTCTTTTTTAGTTAAAATTGTTAGTATACAATTATTTTATAGAATGTAATTCTTTGTTGCAATAAGAAAGTAAATTACTTAACTCTTCGAGTTTGTCTGTATATAATGTTGAAAAAGTTGGGACCTTTTATTGTACATTTTACTTTGAAACTAATTTTCTTCCACTCATAATATAGTCATATTGCGCTTAATGACAGGGATACGTTCTGAGAAATGCATTATGAGGTGATTTCATGTGCAAACTTACACAAACCTAAATGGTATAACCTGTGGCTCCTAGGCTTCAAGCCTGTACAGCATGTTACTGTACTTAATTCTGTTGGCAGTTGTAACACTCTGTAAGTATTTATGTGTCTAAACGTATCTAACTGTAGAAAAAATAATGTAAAAAAATTGGCAAAAAAGATAAAATAGGATATTGCCTGTATGGGATGCTTACCAGGAGTGGAGCTTGCAGGACTGGAAGCTGCATTCCTGGTAAGCATCCTATACAGTTCCACCTTTGGGTGAGTTGGTAAGCGATTGCTGAGCAGATGTGAAGGCCTAGGATGTGACTCTACACTATTGTAGACTTTGTAAGGACTGTACACTTAGGCTACACAAATTATTAAAAAATTTTTTTCTTCAGTATTAACAGTATTAACATTAGCTTAGTCTAACTTTTTATTTAATTTTATAAACTTAAAAAAATTTTAAACATTTTGACTCTTATTTAAAACACAAACACGTTGTATGGCTGTACAAAAGTATTTTTAAAAAATATATAAGCTTTTCTTTTCCTTTTTTTTTTTTTTTTTTAACTTTTTAATACTACTCATAGAGCTGTCCTCCCATGCTGACAATGCCTTCTTTTTTCTTTTCTTTTTTTTTTAAACTAGGAAGAGTATTCTTTAAAAATAAAAAGTAAATACATAAACTAGTTACACAGTCATTTATTATCAAGTATTACAGACTGTGTGCAGATGCTATACTTTTATATGACTGGCAGTGCAGTAGATTTGATTACATCAGCATTACCACAAACGTGTGAGTAATGCTCTATGACATTATGATTGCCACAGTGTCATTAGGTGATAGGAATTGTTCATGTCAATTATAATCTTATTATAATCTTATGAGACCACTGTTGTATATTTGGTCCATCCTTTGGTCTGTCATTGGCCAAATCATTGTTATGTGGTACATGAATGTCTGTTACTTCATTTTTCATCTATTAGTGGAATCTTTAATAGTATCAGCCAGGAGACTTACAGTTTGGCTTGGGGATAATTCTTTTGTTGTTCATCCTTTTGGTAATGTACTTTCTGATATTATCTCATTATAGAGGGCATATTGGGAAACCTTTCCTAAATGCTTCAATACATACTGTGGAAATTAAAAAGGGGGAAGGCAAAGACCTTGAGTAGGATAATACCTCACTAATTCAGTGTTACACCTGTGTACTTAGTGTTACTTGTTATTTTAACTTTTCAGTTATTTGTTGCTTGTTTATAAACTCAGGGAATTTGAATTTATAAATTCAGCATTATATTTCATTCTAGTTATGCTTCGTAGTATTCTGTAAAACTGATTGTATCTAATTCTTTGTTATTGGTATGGGGACAAATTTAGGTTTTTAATTGAGTCTGCCTTTTAGACATGAGAAAAGATGACAAAAATATATTTTTAATGTACTATTTTTATTACTTTAGGTCCATTGCAAAAGAACTTGCAGACTGGCTTATTAGCAACAATGTGGTGGAGCATATATTTGGACCAAATTTACACATTGAGGTTTGTGGATGGTTATATGACTTCTCTGTTCTATTGACAGAGAAGAATTTTTTTTAAATTAATGATACTAAGTTTTTCTGTTACAGATTATCAAACAGTGCCAAGTGATTTTGAATTTTTTGGCAGCAGAAGGGCGACTGAGTACTCAACATATTGACTGCATTTGGGCTGCCGCACAGGTAATATTAACAGCTCTCATTTCTTGAGTGCTTTGCTTATCAATGTTCTAAGTGCTTCTCTGTGAGGTAAATTCTATTATCCTGTTTTATAGCTAAGGGAGACCAAGACATGGACAAGCTGGGACTGAAATCTGGCTTCCGAGTCTGTGTCTTACTATGTTACTGGTAAAATTGAAGGAAGTCAGAGTCAGTCATTTGGAGCTTCTTCATGAAACCATCCTGGTTTAATAAAGAGACATTTTCCTGTTATTCTTATTTATACAGTCTACCCTTCTATCCTGAATTGTTGTATTGGTATGTTTCTTGTCTGTTGTACTTTAAAAAAATTTTTTTGAATAGGCATATATCCACATGATTCAAAATTCCAAAAGTAAATATTAAAGATACATTACATGTTTTTCCTCAGGCATGCAGTTCTTACCCTTTCAGGTGTATCAGATTTTTTTGTATAAATAGTGAACTATATAAATTTTTCTTCCTTTTTATTCTTCACAATTGTAGCATACCAACCAGACTTTTTATTTATTTTTCTAAACTTAATTTGTTCTTAAGATTTCTCATCAATATATGAAGTGTTTTTTATCTTCTTGTAAGATTGTATAGCGTTTAATTAAATGTATGCACCGTAATTTAAACAATTCCCATTCATGGGCAGTATCTTCCCCCACCCCCCACCCAGTCCATTTTATTACAAACAGTGCTATGATAAGTCACTTCTAACGTATTCATTTCATCCTTGTGCAAAACTTTTGTGTAGCTATGATAAATTCCTACTTACAAGTAGAATTAGAATTACTAGGTTAAAGTGTATGTGTGGATAACTTGGGGTAAATACTAATATGACAGTTTTACTTTCTCAATTTTGTCAGTACATTAAATTTCATGATCTTTGCCAATCTGATGGGTAAAAAGTGATATCATTGGTATTTTAAATTTACGTTTCTTTTATTATGAGTGAGTTTGCCAATCTTGTGTTTAAGAGCCATTTTGTTGCTTTTTCTGGGATTGTCTGTTTATATTTTTTGCCATTTATCAATTGTTTTTCTTGTTTAATTTGTAGGAGCTCATTATGTGTCACTAAAATTGATCTTTGGTTCGTGATTGTAACTCATGACTGTATCCTGATTTGATGCATTTTGCTTTGCTTAAGGTGGTTTTTACTGTTCACTTTCAAATTTGTGGTTGTAGTTTTTATGGTCTGTGGATATTATATCTTGGTTTGAAATGCCTTCTTTATTCCCAACATTATAATTCTCCTTAGTTTCTTCCTATACATTTTCTGTTGCAATTATGTATCTTAATTGTTGATTCAGCTAAGATTTATGTTAAAGTGTTGTGTATGTGTCCAGTTCTCTTCCCTTTTTTGTTGTGTAATTTTCCCAATTCCATTTGTTTACTAACTCTTAATTCTGATTTGAGATATCAGTTTTGTCTTGACGGCATCATTTTTTGAACTTCTAGACTGACCTAATTCTATGTGTAATTATGGTCTATACTGGGGATTGAGAAACTCTCTGTTAGTCAACTGTCTGTTTTTGGAAATTTTTGCTACACAGCCATGCTCGTTCTTTTACATATTGTCTATGGTGGCTTCCAGAGCACAGCAGCAGAATTCAATAGTCAGCAGAGATGCTGTCACCCATAATCCTAAAATATTTACTTTCTGGTCCTTTAAGAATATGTTTGCCGGGCGCGGTGGCTCAAGCCTGTAATCCCAGCACTTTGGGAGGCCGAGGCGGGTGGATCACGAGGTCAGGAGATCGAGATCATCCTGGTCAACATGGTGAAACCCTGTCTCTACTAAAACTACAAAAAAATTAGCTGGGCATGGTGGCGCGTGCCTGTAGTTCCAGCTACTCAGGAGGCTGAGGCAGGAGAATTGCCTGAACCCAGGAGGCGGAGGTTGCGGTGAGCCGAGATCGAGCCATTGCACCCCAGCCTGGGAAAAAAAGGCAAACCTCCCTCAAAAAAAAAAAAAAAAAAAGAATATGTTTGTTAGAGTTTATACTAATTTTTCTCTTTATTTTTACTTGTATCTTTTTAATATTTTAATTTTTAAATTTTATTTATTTATTTTTTTGAGATAGAGTTTCGCTCTTGTTACCCAGGCTGGAGTGCAATGGCGCGATCTCGGCTCACCGCAACCTCCGCCTCCTGGGTTCAGGCAATTCTCCTGCCTCAGCCTCCTGAGTAGCTGGGATTACAGGCACGCACCACCATGCCCAGCTAATTTTTTGTAGTTTTAGTAGAGACGGGGTTTCACCATGTTGACCAGGATGGTCTCGATCTCTTGACCTCGTGATCCACCCGCCTCGGCCTCCCAAAGTGCTGGGATTACAGGCGTGAGCCACCGCGCCCGGCCCCTTTGTAATATTTTTAAATGCCTGAGACAGCTAGGCATTTCTCATTATTGTCATAACTCTTCTGTTTTATTTCTTCATATTAATTTTAGCATTCATGTAAAATGTTTTCATTATGTTAATGATTAATTTGAGAACTGAAGTTCGATCTTTCTGTCCAAAGTATGATACTTCTTTTTTCTTTTGCATTATTGATAGTTTCAAAGTTTTTCATATATGGATTTTTATTTCGTGCTATGCTTAATCTTAGGAAGTTGGTTTATTTTTTGTTGCTATTATAGTGATTTCTTCAATTTTATTTAATTTCTTCCATTATGTTGCTATTTCTTTCATTATATTTAGTAATATCTATAATTAAAATAGTTTTGGTTATTAATGATCTAGGTTTTCAGTATATTTTCTTTGACTTCCCATGTCTAACATCGTGTGCTTGTTTGAGATGGAGTCTCCAGCTTTCATCTAGGGTGGAGTGCAGTGGTGTAATAGCTCATTGCAGTTTTGAACTTCTGGGCTCAAGAGAACCTCCCAAGTAGCTGGAACTACAGATACGAGCACCACCTGGCTAATTGTGTGTGTGTTTGTGTGTGTGTGTGTGTGTGTGTGTACACATGTGTACACGCACGCCCTTATATCCATATTTAGATTACTGCCTTATTAGACATTGTTGCATACTGCTGGCATCTGAAGTTATAACTATACTTGAATTATAGTCTGGCCACTGCAATAGCCCTTTCTGTATTACATTTTACGATTCTAATCTTATTTCTTCCTGCCCTTTCAGGAACTGTTATCATGAGGGATTGTTTCTTCCTCTATTACATATTTATATTTCTTATCTGTACTGGATTGTTTATGTTGTGGGTCACTTCATATGCCTTTGCTGTTTGTTTTGTTGCCCAGGCTAGAGTACAACGATGCATTCTTGGCTCACTGCAACTTCCACTTCCTGGGCTTGAGTTATCCTCCCACCTCAGCCTCCTGGGCAGCTGGGACTACAGGTGCACACCACCATGCCTGGCTAATTTTTGTATTTTTTGCAGAAACAAGGCTGCGCCATGTTGTACTGACTGTTTTCAAACTCATGAACTCAAGCAGTCCTCCTGCCTTGGCCTTCTGAAGTGCTGGAATTATAGGCATGAGTTGCCACACCTGGCTCCATTCATATTTTTAAAAGACAACTAGGTATATGTTGCATATACTCTGGAGTGTCATACTTTTTTTTTTTTTTGAGACAGAGTCTTGCTCTGTCTCCAGGCACCAGCTGGAGTGCAGTGGTATGATCTCGGCTCACTGCAACCTCCGCTTCCCGTGTTCAAGCAATTCTCCTGCCACAGCCTCCCTAGTAGCTGGGACTGCAGGCGCGTGCCACCATGCCCAGCTATTTTTGTATTTTAGTAGAGACAGGGCTTCACCATTTTGGCCAGGATGGTCTCTATCTCCTGACCTTGTGATCCACCCTCTTTGGCCTCCCAAAGTGATGGGATTACAGCCGTGAGCCACCGCGCCTGGCCCATAAAATGCTTTTCTAATAGTGCTGTCTCTCAAATGGAGCTCTTGTCTGGCAACTTCTGGAGATAGTATTGGAGGCATAACTACTCTTACTTTTCTCATTTGTCTCATCAAGCTTTCATTTCAGGTTGTGCGACGAAATGAGAGAAAGTACATTGGTACCAGTATCTATACTTATATGCAATTACTTTATATAATTTTCTTCCCCAGAGAAGATCTCTGGTGGATCTGGGTTACCTATATGTTGGCTGCTCGTGTTTTTCTAACTGATGGATGGCTGACAGAAAGAATCACTTTTTATGGAAAACTTCATTTAAGTCCTGTCTCCATCTCTGTTTCTTCCTTCTGTCAATCAAATCTGTTACTCTCAGCCCAGAATCTTTCCCAGTTATATTGGGAAGATTGTCTTACCTGCCTCCTCTATAGCTTTCTTAAAACATACTCTGAGCTACAACTTTCTTTACCTATTACATTTTAAAAAGGTATTACCCGGCCACCATGGTGGCTCACATCTGTAATACAGCACTTTGGGATCTGAGGCAGGAGGATCATGAGATCAGGAGTTTGAGACCAGCCCAACAAACATGGTGAAATCCCATCTCTACTAAAAAATAGGAAAATTAGCTGGGCGTTACAGGCACATGCCTATAATCCCAGCTACTGAGGAGGCTGAGGCAGGAGAATTGCTTGAACACGGCAGATGGAGGTTGCAGTGAGCCAAGATCGTGCCACTGCACTCTACTTAGGCAACAGAGCAAGACTCCATCCCAAAAATAAATAAATAAATAAAAATAAAAGATTTCCAGATATTTTAATGTTTCAGAAATATGTAAAAATCTCGTGTCTGATGGGAACTTTCATTTTCTTTGTGGATTTGTTTCTTTTTATTGTGAAGTAAAATAATGATTTTTCTTCTCTATAGGATGATGAAATTCAACACTTTCCTCCTACTTTCTGATTTTCCGCCTCCCAGTTTTTATTGTTATTTACAGATTATATAGTATAACCATAATTCCTACACTTGTTTAGTATTATGCCGTATTTAAGTATGTGACTTATGAATTCTTTTTCCTCAATCTGTTTTTCTCATTCCTTTCTTCCTTATTCCAGAATTAATTTGTATTTATTTTTCTTATGGATTTCACAGAGTACGCTTTTGTTTTTCCTGAAGAGAAATATGTGCATGTTATGTTCCAGAGTTGTATACGCTTGAAATGTCTCTTTATGCTTGAAGAAGAGTTTTAGTGAGTGTAGGATGCTAAAGCCGCTTTTATTCCCCTCAGAACTTTGTAGTAGAGATGATTAGTAGTAGTACATTGTTTTATGAACTAAGAACTTAAGAAACAAAAGGTTTTACCAAAAAGTGTATCTCCTCATCTCCTGCTGGCAAGATTTTCTCTCATGTGGATTTTAAAAATGTTATTTGATCCCACGAGGGTTTTTATGTTCTGTTTTGTTCTGAGTTTTTGGTTGAAGGGATTTATTTATTTACTTACTTATTTATTTAAGACAGAGTCTTGCTCTGTCACCCAGGCTTTGGAGTGCAATTGTGCAATGTTGGCTCACTGCAGCCACCTTCGCCTCCCAGATTCAAGCAATTCTCCTGCCTCTTAGCCTTCCAAATAGCTGAGATTACAGGCATCTGCCACCACGCCCAGCTAATTTTGGCATTTTTAGTAGAAATGGCATTTCACCATGTTGCCCAGGCTGGTGCGTAACCTCTTGATCCACCCACTTCAGCCTTCCAAAGTGCTGGGATCACAGGCATGAGCTACCATGCCTGGCTTTGGGTGAAGGCTTTTAATGTATATGTACTTTTTCTTTTCCTTTTATATTTTGGTAAAATATGCATAACATAAAATTTACCATTTTCACCGTTTATACGTGTACAAGTCAGTGGGATTAAAGATAATCATAATGTTGTATAACTATCACTGCTATCAGTACCCAAAACATTTTCATCATCACTAGTAACAACTTTGTACTCATAAAATAACCCTTAATTTCCTCCCTCCTTTCAGCCCCTGGTTTCTTCCATTTTACATTCCTTTTTTTGCTGTATCACTCATGCTGGATGCAGCAGCATGATTACAGCTCACTGCTGCAACCTTAAAACTCCTGGGCTCAAGTGACCCTCCAGCCTGAGGCTCCTGAGTAGCTGGGACTAAAGTGTTCCTAGCTAATTTTTGTATTTTTTGTAGACATAGGGTCTTGTTTTGCTCAGGCTGACCACCAGTGTTTGCACTCAGGCCATTCTCTTACCTCAGTCTCCCAAAGTGCAGGGATTACAGATGTGAGCCACCATGCCCAGCTGTTTTACATTCTGTTATCTTCTGTCTCCATGAATTTGCTTATTCTAGGTACCTCATATATAAGGTATTTCACAAATATATAAGTGAAATAATATTTGTCCTTCTGTGTGTGGCTTACTTCACTGAACATAATGTTTCCAAAGTCAGTCTGTCACAGCATACATTAAAATTTCATTCCTTTTATGACTAATATTCTGTTGTATGTATATACTATATTTACTCGTCCACCAGTGGACATTTGGATTGTTTCAGCCTTTTGGATATTAGGAGTAATGCTGCTGTGAACGTGGATTTACAAATATCTGCTCAGTTTTCTGTTTTCAGTTCTTTTGTATATATAGTCATGCATTGTATAACCATACTTCAGTCAACAACAAACCACATACATATATGACAGTGTTCCTATAAGATTATAATGGAGCTTATTATAATTCCTGTCATCTGATAACATTGTCATAGCTGACCTAATGTAGTGCAACAAATTTCCTTTTCTGTGTTTACACACAGGAAAACTTACTGAGTTACAGTTGCCTATAGTATTCAGTACAGTAACATTCTGTACAAGTTTGTAGCCTAGGAGCAGTAAACTATAGCGTATAGCCTAGATGTGTAGTAGATGCTACCATCTTTTATGTAAGGGTACTCTGATTTTCCCAAGAGGGCATTTCTCAGAACGTATCCCTCTCCTTAAGTGACACATGACTGTATATGTAGCAGTAGAATGTCTGGATTACATGGTAATTCTGTGTTTAACTTTTGAGAAACCACCAAACTGTTTTTCACAGCAGTTGCACCATTTTACATTGTCACCAACAATACCAGATGGTTCTGGTTTCTCCAAATCCTTGCCAATACTTACTACTTGCCCTTTGAAAAAAAATTCACCTATTCTAGTAGGTGTGAATTTGTATCTAATTGTGGTTTTTATTTGCATTTTCCTCATGATTAATTATATTGAACATGCTTTCCTGTTCTGGTTGGCTATTTGCATATTTGCTTTGGAGAAATGTCTGTTCATGTCTTTTGCCCGTTTTTGTTGGGATTTTGTTTGGTTTTCTTTTGAGTTTAAAAAAACAAATTCTGGCTCATGCCTGTAATCCCAGTACTTTGGGAGGCTGAGGCAGGGGGATCATGAGATCAGGAGATCAAGACCATCCTGGCCAACATGGTGAAACCTCATCTCTACTTAAAAAAAAAAAAAAAAAAAAAATTTAACTGGGTGTGGTGGTGCATGCCTATAGTCCCCGCTACTCAGGAGGCTGAATCAGGAGAATAGCATGAACCGAGGAGGCACAGGTTGTGGTGAGCCAAGATTATGCCGCTGCACTCCAGCCTGCAAGACTCCATCTGTATATTTTTTATTATAAATACATATATTTGTAGACATAAATATATTGTGTGTGTGTGTATATATACAGTGGTTCGATCATAGCTCATTACAGCCTTGACTTCCTGCACTCAGGTGATCTTCCTGCCTCAGCTTCTTAAATAGCTAGGACTACAGACTAATATTCTGGATGTTAATCTTTTTATTGGGTATATAATTTGTGTATAATTTCTCCAAGTCTATGTTTTTCTTTTTAAATTGAGATTTAATATGCAAATATTAAGAAATATCAAATATATAAAAATTATATATTTAAGGTGTACAACTTGATTGCATATACATTGTGAAATAGTTACTACAATTAAGCTAATTCACGTATCTATTCCCTCACAGTTGCCATTTTCTCTCAAGTATGCAATATGGTATTGTTGACTATAGTCACATTACTGTACATGAGCTCTCCAAAATTTACTCACTTTGCAGAACTTGAACTTTATACTTTTTTTAACGATGTCAACTTGTTTCTCTCTCCTCCTGTACACTCTGCTTTTTTGACTGAATTCATCATATAAGTGAGACTGCAGTATTTATCTTTCTGTGTCTGGTTTATTTCACCTAGCATGATGTTTTCTTTTTTTTTTTGAGACGGAGTTTCACTCATGTTACCCAGGCTGGAGTGCAATGGCGCGATCTCGGCTCACCGCAACCTCCGCCTCCTGGGTTCAGGCAATTCTCCTGCCTCAGCCTCCTGAGTAGCTGGGATTACAGGCACGTGCCACCATGCCCAGCTAATGTTTTGAATTTTTAGTAGAGACAGGGTTTCACCATGTTGACCAGGATGGTCTCGATCTCTTGACCTCGTGATCCACGTGCCTCGGCCTCCCAAAGTGCTGGGACTACAGGCTTGAGCCACCGCGCCCGGCCTAGCATGATGTTTTCTAGGGTCAGTCATATTGTCAAAAATGGAAGGATTTCCTTTTTTGTTTTTAAAGCTGAATAATCTGTGTGTGTGTGTGTGTGTGTGTGTGTGTGTGTGTGTGTGTGTATCACGTTTTGTTCATCTGTGGAAAGACATTTAGTTTTTTCCCATATCTTGGCTCTTGATAATAATACTGCAGTGAATGTGATAGTGAAGATACCTCTGAGATACTGATTTTATTTCCTTTGGATATATATCCAGAAGTGGGATTCTGGATTATAATATAAAATCTGTTTAGTTTTTTGAGTAATGTCCTTATTGCTTTCAAAAATGATTATACCAGTTTTCATTCCTACCAGCAGTGTATAAGGATTCCCCTTTCTCCACATACTTGGTAACATTTGTCTTTTGATAATAGCTATTACAGCGTAGGTGTGAGATGGTGTCTCATGCTTTTGATTTGCATTTCTCTGATGATTAGCAATACTGAGCAGTATTATACCTGTTGGCTGTATGTGTGTCTTTTTTTGAGAAATGTCTATTTCCTTTGCCCTGCATAGGGGTATTTTTTTGTTTTGTTTTGCTATTGAGTTGTGTGAGTTCCTTAAATATTCTTGATATTAAATGGTTTGTAAATATTTTCTTCCATTGTGTAGGTTGCCTTTTCATGCTGTCGTTTGCTGTGCAGAAGCTTGTTGGTTTGATGAGATCTCAATTGTGTGTTTTTTTGCTTATGTTGCCTATGCTTATCGTTCCTGTCAAAAAAATTATTTCCTAGACCATTGTCAGGAAGCTTTTTTATTTTATTTTATTTTATTTATTTATTTATTTTTTTGGGACGGAGTTTCGCTCTTGTTACCCAGGCTGGAGTGCAATGGCGCGATCTCGGCTCACTGCAACCTCCGCCTCCTGGGTTCAGGCAATTATCCTGCCTCAGCCTCCTGAGTAGCTGGGATTACAGGCATGCACCACCATGCCCAGCTAATTTTTTGTATTTTTAGTAGAGACGGGGTTTCATCGTGTTGACCAGGATGGTCTCGATCTCTTGACCTCGTGATCCACCCACCTCGGCCTCCCAAAGTGCTGGGATTACAGGCTTGAGCCACCGTGCCCGGCCTATTTTATTTTTTATTTTTTTATTGTATTTTTTCAAGAAACTTTTTACCTATCACCTTCTAGTAGTTTTACAGTTCCAGGTCTTAAATGTGCTTTTATGTTTTTACCCCATTTTAAGTTGATTTTTGTATGTGGTGTAAAATAAGGATCCAGTTTAATTCTGTATGTGGATATCAGGATTTACCATCACCTTGTGTTGGAGACTGTCCTTTCTCTGGCATCCTTCTCGAAGATCAGTTGACTGTAGATGCATGGATTTACTTCTGGGCTTTTTATTTGTTCTGTAGGTCCATATGTTTGTTTTTATGTCAGTACCATATATATAATATATTTTTAAGGGACAGGGTCTTGCTCTGTTGTCCAGGTTGCAGTACAGTGGTTAGTTCGATCATAGCTCATTACGGCCTTGACTTCCTGCACTCAGGTGATCGTCCTGCCTCAGCCTCTCAAATAGTTAGGACTGCAAGCCCATTCCATCGGGCCCAACTAATTTTTAATTTTTTTAAATTGTTTTGTAGAGACTGGGTCTTACTATGTTGCTCAGGCTGGTGTCCAAACTCCTGGCCTCAAGCAGTCCTCCTGCCACAGCCTCCCAGAGTGTTGAGATTACATGTGTGAACCACTGCACCTGGCCCATATTGTTTTGATTACTGTAGTCATGGTAATGTATTTTGGAATTAGAAAATGTGATACCTCCAGCCCTATTCTTACTCAAGATTGTTTTTGCTATTTGGGGCCTTTTTGTGATTCTGTATAAATTTTAGTATTTTTTTTTTTGTAAGGAATGCCATTGAGGCCCGGTGTGGTGGCACATGCCTGTAATCCCAGCACTTTCAGGAGGCCAAGGCAGGTGGATAGCTTGAACACAAAAGTTTGAGACTAGCCTGGGCAACATGATGAACCCCTGTCTCTACCAAAAATACAAAAAATTAGCTGGATGTGGTGGTACATGCCTGTAGTCCCAGCTACATGGGGGGCTGAGGTGGAGGATTGCTTGAGCCCAAGAAGTCGAGGCTGCAGTGAGACGAGATTGCGCCAGTGTACTCCAGTTTGGCTGACAAAGTGAGATCCTGTCTCAAAAAATAAAAATAAAATAAAGAAAGACTGCCATTGAGATTTTGATAGGGATTGTGTTGACTCTGTAGATCACTTCGGGTAATACGGACTTTAATAGTATTTTTCTTACAATGCATGAACGTGGAATGTCTTTTTATTTATCTGTGTTTAATCTTCTTCAATGTTTTATAATTTTCAGTGTATAAGTCTTTTACTTTGGGTTAGCTTATTTCAAAATATTATAAAATACTTTTGTTGCTGTGGTAAATGGGATTGTTTTCTTAATTGCCTTTTCAGACAGCTTCTCTTACTTAGAAATGCCACAGATTTTTGTATATTAATTTGCATCCAGCAACTCTACAGAATTCATTTATTAGTTCGAACAGTTTTTTGTGGTTGAGTCTTAAGGTTTTTCTACATATATGATCATTTGTAAAAAGATAATTTTTCTTTCTTCTAGTCTATTTGGAGTCCTTTTATTCCTTAAGTCCTCTTGCTTGGAATTTGAGTATTAAATTGAATAGGAGTAGATTTGTGTGCTTTATATATGAAGAAAAGCTGGCCAGGTCTGTAATCCCAGAACTTTGGGAGGCCGAGGCGGATGGATCACAAGGTCAGGAGTTTGAGACCAGCCTGGCCAAATAATGAAACCCCATCTCTACTAAAAATATAAAAATTAGCCAGACATGGTGGCACGCACCTGGTAATCCCAGCTACATGGGAGGCTGAGGCAGGAGACTTGCTTGTACCCAGGAGGCAGAGGTTGCAGTGAACTGAGATTGTGCCACTGCACTCCAGCCTGGGTGACAGAGTGAGACGGTGTCTTAAAAAAAACCCCCCAAAACTGTGGGCTTTTTGTTTATGACCTCTCTTATGTTCAGGTAAGCTCCTTCTATATCTGTTCTTTTGAGTATTTATTTTATGAAGGGATATTGAATTTTGTCAGATGCATTTTCTGTTTTTTTTTTTTGCCATCTGATCTAGGGTTTATTTTCATTCTTGTTAGTGTTATTTGATGAACAGAAGTTTTTAATTTTGATGAAGTCTAACATATCTTTGTTGTTGCCTGGTTTTGGTGTCATACCAATGAAATAATTTTCAAATCCAGTGTCATGAATATTACAATCCTTATCTTTTCTTCTAAGGGGTTTTAAAAAGATTTATCTTTTAAGTTTAGATCTTTGATCTGTTTTGAGTTAATTTTTATATGTAGTGTAAGATAAAGATTAAACTTTATTCGTTTTACATGTGAATATTCAGTTTTCCTAACACCCATTGTTGAAAAAACTGTCCTTTCCCCATTGAATGGTTTTGGCAACCTTGGTTGAAAGTCAGTTTACCCTTTTCATATGAAGGTTTATGTTTGGGTTCATCATTCTACTCCATTGGCCTCCATGTGTGTCCTTATGCCAGTACCATAGTATTTAATTACTACTGTTGCCTTTTTTTTTTTTTTTTTTTTTGCAAGTTTCAGAGTCATCTTTTTCAGATTGTTTTGGCTATTCAGAGTCTCTTGCAATTCTGTATGAATTTGAGGATCGGTTTTCAAATTTTACAAAAAAGGATAGGTATTACGTTGACTCTTTGGATCACTTTGGGAATAAGACTATCTCAATGTAAGTCTTCCTATCCATTAACATGAATATCTTTCTCTTTATTTAATATTTTTTAGTTTTCAGTATACAAAACTTTGCTCTCTTTGGTTAGATTTATTTCTAAGTATTTTACATGCTATTGAAAATTCTGTTACCTTCTTAATTCCCTTTTCAAATTGTTCATTTCTGGTGTATCGAAGTATAGCTGATTTTTCCATTTTGATTTTGTTTCTTGCAACTTTCTGAATTTGCTTCTCAGCTTAGTAGCTCTCCTGTGGATTCTTTAGGATTTTCTGTATATAGGATTGTGTCATTTGCTATTATAGATAGTTTTACATCTTCCTTTCTTATTTGGATGTCTTTCATTTCTTTTTTGTCTAACAGCTCTGGCTAGAAGTTCAGTACAGTGTTGAGTAGCAGTGGTAAATGTAGGCATCCTTATCTTGTTCTGATCGTAGGGGGAAATACATCATTCATCTTTGAGTATGATATTGGCTATGGGTTTTTCATGAGTACCCTTTATAATGTTGAGGATTTTTTTCTCTTTTAGTTTTCTGAGAATTTTTTTTCATGAAAGGAATCTTACAAGTTGTCTAGTTCTGGTGTACAATTATTTATTATTATAATTTTGTTAGAATTCTAAGTTTAGTATGAATGCCCTCATTTTCATTGTAGCTTTTAGTTCTTTTTTTATAGTTGTCTTTTTTTATAGTCTAGCTAAAGGTTTGTCATTTATAAAGTTTTTTTTAACCCTCCTTTGGTTTTGTTTTCTCTATTAACATTCTTTTTATTTATTATTATTATTATTATTATTTTTTGAGATGGAGTCTCGCTCTGTCTTGGCCATGCTGGAGTGCAGTGTCATGATCTCTGCTCACGACAGCCTCTGCCTCCCAGGTTCAAGTGATTCTTTTTTTTTCTTTCTTTTTTTTTTTTTTTAAAGATGGGGTTTCACCCTGATGGCCAGGCTGGTCTTGAACTCCTGACCTCAGGTGATCCACCCACCTCGGCCTCCTAAAATGCTAGGTTACAGGTGTGAGCCACCGCGCCTGGCCAAGTGACTCTTTTGTCTCAGTCTCCTGAGTAGCTGGGACTACAGGCATGTGCCACCATGCCTGGCTAATTTTTTGTATTTTTAGTAGAGACGGGGTTTTGCCATTTTGGCCAGGCTAGTCTCAAACTCCTGACCTGAGGTGATTCACCCACCTCTGCCTCCCAAAGTGCTGGGATTATAGGTGTGAGCCACCACGCCTGGTCCATTCATACTATTTTTTAAGGAGAGAATATCTTGCTCTGTTGCTCAAGCTGGGGTACAGTGATGTAATCTTAACCTCCTGGGTTCAGGCAGTCCTTCTGCCTTAGCATCTTAAGTACGTAGGAGAACAGGGTTTTGCCACCATGCCTGGCTAATTCTAAATTCTTTTTGTAGAGAAGGGATTTCATTGTGTTTCTTAGGTTGATCATGAACTTCTGGTATAAAGCAGTCTTCCCTTCTTGGCCTCTCAAAGTGAGGGTATTACCGTAGGCATGAACCACTGTATCTGACCAGCTTTCTCTACTGTTTTCATATTTTTAATTTTGTTTATCTCAGATCATTTCCTTCCTTCTCCTAGCTTTAGGTTTAATTATTTCTGTTGTCGTTCATTCCCTAAGTTGTAAAGTTTGGTTGTTGATTTGAGATCTTTTTTTTTTTTTAATTCACATTTACATTTGTAAATAAAAGTTTTCATGTGTAAATATAAATTTTCCTCTGAACATTGGTTTTTCTGCATTCTGTTTGTTGTATTTTATCTCTAAATATTTTCTAATTTCCATTGTGATTTCTTTATGATCTTTTGGCTGTTTGAATGTGTTAATTTCTTCATATTTGTGAGTTTTCCAGTTTTCCTTTTGGTATTGATTTTTAGCTTCTTCCTGCTGTGGGTAGAGAAACATTTATTTATGATATCTGTCTTTTAATATCTGTTGAGATCTGTGGTCTAGCATCCAGTGTATCTCAAAACATGTCCCATGTGTACTTGAGAAAAATGTGTTTGCTGCTGCTGTTATATGGAGTGTTCTGTATATGCCTCCTAGGTCTATTTGGCTTATTGTGTTGTTCAGACTCTCTATTTCCTTCTTTATAGTTATTTACTTTATTGAAAATTGGATATTGAAGTCTCCGACTATTATTCTGGACCTTTTTATTTCTCTGATTCTTCCAGTCTCTCCTTCATCATGTTTATGGTTATTATATCTTCTTGCTATTTTGAATCTTTTATTACTAAACTTTTGAAAACATTTTAAACTGGTTTAAAAAAAATGCAATTTGTCCCCTTTAATCATTTTTAAGTGCTTAGTTCACTAGTGTTAAGTCTGTTCACATTGTGTAATGGATCTCTAGAACTTCATTCATTATATTGTAAAACTGAAACTCTACACCCATTGAATGACAAGTCTGCCCATTTTTCCCTCTCATCAGCCCTGGTCCATTCCACTTTCTGTTTCCATTATTTTGAGTATTCTAGGTTTCTGAAATAAGTGGAATTATTAAATATTTGTTCTTTTGTGACTGGCTTATTTCACTCAGCCTAATCTCTTCAGTAGTCATCTGTGTTGTAGCATGCGTCAGCATTTTCTTTCTTTTTAAGGCTGAATAATATTGCATTGTATATACTAAATTTTAGTTACTTTGAGACACCCAAAACTTGTTCTTTCACCCAGGCTGGAGTGCCTTTGCACAATTATGGCTCACTGCAACCTTGACCTTTCAGGCTTAAGCCATCCTCCCACTTAAGCCCAAGTAGCTGGGACTATGGGCACATGCTCACCATGTCTGGCTAAGTTTTGTATTTTTTAGTAAAGACAGGGTTTTACCATGTTGACCCAGCTAGTCTTGAACTCCTGGGCTCACGTGATCATGATCCA
Source organism: Sapajus apella (assembly GCF_009761245.1). Classification (NCBI taxonomy): domain Eukaryota; kingdom Metazoa; phylum Chordata; class Mammalia; order Primates; family Cebidae; genus Sapajus; species Sapajus apella. Next base: position 12,017,271 of record NW_022436966.1, read on the forward strand.
CCTGACTCAGCCTCCCAAAGTGCTGGGATCACAGGCATGAGCCACCATGCCTGGACTGTGTACATTTTTTAATTCATTCATCTGTTGATGGACATTTAGGCCACTTTTACATCCTGGCTGTTGAGAATTACGCTGTAGTGATCATGGGAGTGCAGATACCTCTTTGGGATGTTGCTTTGAATTCTTTTAGACATATACCTAGGAGGCAGATTGCTGGATTAAATTGTAATGCCATTTGTTTGTTCTAGTAACCTTTCTAAAATTTAGGTTGTATCTTACTTGGTATTAGTATATCCAACTGAGCTTTCTTTTGCTTGCTGTTTGCATGGAGTATCTTTTTCTGTCCTTTCACATTCAACCTTTTAGTGTCTTTGGATATAAAGCAAACCTCTTACAGACAATTGGATCAAGTTTAAAAAAAAAATCCATTCTTTTTCTTTTGGAAAGTTAAACCATTTAAAATAATTACTCATAAAGAGGGACAGAGTTGTGACTTGTGTTATTTTGCCTTTTCTTTTCTCTGAGTGTTTTTCTCCCTCATTCCTTCAATTAATGCCCTTTTTTTATGCTTAGTAGTTTTGGTGGTTTTTTTGAGGGAGGGATAGTGAAATGGTTTGATTTCCTTTTAATTTTCTTTTGTATTTAATATGGAGATTACATTTAACATCCTAAGGGTATAACAGTCTAATTTTAATTTATACCAGCTTAACTTCAATGCTGTGTAGAAACTCTGCCCTAACAACTCCATCCCTCCATTTTTATTGCTGCTGTCACAAATTGCAACTTTGTACATTGTGTATCCAGTAAGGAAGGTTAATAATTCTTTATATTTGCTTTTTAAATCATGTGGAAAATAAAAACTGGAGTTGTAAACTAAAAGTTCGATACTGTCTGTAATAATCGCCTATGTATTTATCAGATACCTTTATTTCTTCATTGTTTCTTTCTTTCTTTTTTTTTTTTTTTTTTTTAAGACGGAGTTTCACCATGTTGGTCAGGCTGGTCTTGAACTCCTGACGTCGGGTGATCCGCCTGCCTTGCCTCCAAAGTGTTTGGATTACAGGCGTGAGCCACCACGCCCGGCCTCATTATTTCTTTATTTCAACTGGAAGGATTCTTTTTAGCGTTTTTTTCTTTTTCTTTTTTTTTTTCCTCTTTGCAAAACAAGTCTTATTTATTCATCTTGTACCCTTCTGAAAGACCAAATTAAATCATTCCATTATTCCTCAGAACTTTTGAATGCATGAAAAGAGTTCATTCCAATAATTACTAATGCTCGTTTGTGCTGGGTTTTGTACTGGTCACTGAGAACACAGGGGTAGTTCATTGCTGCTGTCACTCTCCTCAGAAAGTGCCTGTATTTCAGGAGACAGCCAAGTGCCTCATGAGGATACAGCAGCAACAGCGGGGTGAGAGGTTCTGAGATTGAGCTGGTCCCACCAAGCTGGTTCACATGTGCTTATATAGCATGTTATCTAGTACAGTGCACACAAGAGCACCAAGTACTCAGTCAGGAGTTGGAGGTGAGCTTAGGGCCAGGGTCCTTGAAGCACTCTGGCAACTAGCTGGTCACCCAAGGGTCTGCCTCAGTGTGAGCACCTCTGAGCCCCAAACTCACTTTTCCTCAATTCCTGGGCCCAGGCTTTAGGCTTTCAGTTCATACACATAATGCTCAACCTAGCATAGTGAACAAGTTTTCTCACGCATTCTAGGTTTTCTAAGTCATTTGGCTGGCTACCCTTTCATCTCAGGCTAGCTCAGGCCAGGATATTTCAGCCCTGACTGCCCCACTGCTAACCAGGTCTGGAGTGGGAAGCTGGAGCTAGAGTTTGTGGCTGTTACCATCTTGAGTTGCCTTCTCCCATTCAGTAACCAGAAGCACACTGGGAAACTGCCTTTTAGCAATTCTTATGGGGCAAGTATAAGTGTTACAAACTCCTTCAGCTTTTGTTTTTGTAGGAATCTTAATTTCAACCCTAATTTCTGGAGGACAGTTTTGCTTAATTTAGAATTCTTATTGCAAGATTTTTCTTTCAGCCCTTTGAATATATCAGCTCATTGCCTTCTGGCCTCTAAGGTTTTGGATAAGAAATTCACTGATAATCTTATTGGGGATCTCTTGTATGTGACAAGTTGCTTCTCTTGTGGTTTTTGAGATTTTTGTCTTTGGCTTCCTACAGTCTGATTGCATTGTGTATCGAAGTGGATCTTTTTGAGTTTATCCTTCTTGGAGTTTGTTGAACATCTTGGATATGTAGAGTCATGTCTTCGTCAAATTTGGTTGAATTTAGTTATTATCTAAGTATTCTATCTTTCCATTTCTCTTTGCATTCTGGGATTTCCAAAATGAATGTGTTGGTCTACTTCATGGTATCTCAGAGGTCCTTTAGGCTATTCACTTTTCTTCATTCTTTTTTTTATTTTCAGTTGGCCTATTTTCGGGTATGCTGATTCTTTTTTCTGCTTAGAGTTGCCTTTGAATCCTTGTGTAGTGTATCGTTCATTTCTTTTGTTGTACTTTTCATTTCTGTAATCGCATTTTGGTTCCTTTTTTCTTTTTTTTTTTCATTTTCTTTTTTCTTTTTATTTTTTATTGCATTTTAGGTTTTGGGGTACATGTGAACATGCAAGATTGTTGCATAGGCACACACATGGCAGTGTGATTTGCTGCCCTCCTCCCCATCACCTATATCTGGCATTTCTCCCCATGCTATCTCTCCCCAACTCCCCACCCCCCGCTGTCCCTCCCCTATTTCCCCCCAACAGACCCCAGTGTGTAGTGCTCCCCTCCCTGTGTCCATGTCCCTGGAAACCATCATTCTCAGCAAACTGACACAAGAGCAGAAAATCAAACACCGCATGGTCTCACTCATAGGCGGGTGTTGAACAATTAGAACACATTGTTCCTTTTTATAATTTCTGTCCCTTTACCGGTAGTCTCCTTTTGTTGATGAGTTGTTTTCCTGTCTTTGCTCTTTTAGAATCTTTGAGATAAGTTTTAAAAATCTTGGTCTAGTGGCCAGGCGGAGTGGCTCACACCTGTAATCTTAGCACTTTGGGAGGCCAAAGTGGATCACTAGAGGTCAGAAGTTCAAGACCAGCCTGGCCGACATAGTGAAACCCCATCTTTACTAAAGATACAAAAAAACAAAAACAAAAGAAAAACTTGGGGGTGTGGTGGTACATACCTGTGGTCCCAGCTACTTGGGAGGCTGAGGCACGAAGATCACTTGAACCTGGGAGGCGCAGGTTATAGTGAGCTGACATTGCACCACTGCTCTCTAGCCTGGGTAACAGAGCAAGACTGTCTCAAAAAAACAAAACAAAACAAAAAACACTTTAAGAAGTGCAACAGGTGGATGTCAGGTATATTCTCTGTGGACTTTTTGTTGTTGTTTCCTTTTTTTGTTTTGTTCCCCAAAAACAAATGCAACTCCTGTAAGTCCTCTAGTAATCATTTCAGATGGTTTGTGTTAAAACAATGGCAGCCAGCCTCTGTGCCTGCACTTCATCAATCAGAATTAGCAGTCAGCCACCTGTCAGAACACAGAATCTTGATGTTGGGGAATGTGGTCCTTACTGCCCACCTGTCTCTAGAAACTGTACCAGAAACCTGTATTGCTGTCTCCATAGCTGCCTATCATAGCATGGGGGGAGGGGGTTGGGAGTGCGCATGCCAGAAATGGGTAGCAGTAACAGCTATGGCATTGAAGGCTAAAACTGGTAAGTGTAGAAGTTCAGATTGACTCTAGAGTTCCAGGTTAGTTACATCTGATAGTTTGTGCTATTACAATTTTTGTCTCAGTGTAGAGATGGATGCTTGGCATTTTCTATTTTTCCATCTTCTGTGATATCCTTTTCTTTTTCGTCCTTCTTTGTCTTCTTTGTCATCTTCATCCTCCATTTCCTCCTCCTCTTTATCATTGTCCTCCTCTGCCACTGCTGCTGCCACTATGCATTCTTAATATTTTTTCTGTACTTTGCAATTTACTTAAATAATGTACACCTTTGAAAAAGTAGGGTGGTTTTTTTTTTTTTTTTTTTTTCCTCAGTTACAGGATTTTATGATTTTTTTTTTCCTCAAGGGCCTTGTTACTTAAAAATAAGCTCAGTGGCTCATTCTTGTAATCTTAGCACTTTGGGAGGCTGAGGCAAGAGGATCACTTGAGCTCAGGAGTTTTAAAATTAGCCTGGGCAACATAGTGAGAGTTCATCTCTCTATATAAAACAAAACAAAACAAAAGTAAGTGGCACATTAATACCCTTAAAACCCCAACAAGATACTTGATTATCAAAATTAAGTATATTATGGAAATTTCATTATATTAATGATTAAATTGGCAGAAAATCAGAAGTTTATTATATGACATAGTAGATATCCTATTTTATATTATAGTTTATTATATAATGTATATAATATAGTTTATTGTATGCTATATTATATAATATAGTTTATGCTATATAATAAACTATTATATACTATATATGTATATATAAACATGTATATATGTGTTTTTATCATATTTTAAGTAGAAAAAAAAATAATAGTTACTTGTTGGCAAAAAGTAGAGAAAACTGTTAGTACAGGTTGAGTATTCCTAATCCAAAACTCTAAAATTTGAAATGCTATAAAGTTTGAAATTTTCTGAGTGCCAACATGGTGTTCAAAGGAAGTACTCCTTGGAACCTTTCAGAGTTTGGATTTTTAGATCTTTTAGATCAGCTAGAGATCTTCCCCTGGTAGGTATATAATGCAGATGTTCCAAAATGTGGAAAAATACAAAATCTGAAACACTTCTCCTTCCAAGCATTTCAGTTGGGACATACTTGTATATTTTAATCTGTAATGTTATTTAATACTGTGTTTAAATTAACATTCTTAGCTGAGACCTAGAAAAGTGATAAACTTACTGAGTATTCACTTTTTAAAAAATCAAATGCTTGTTGTACTTTTGAAGTACTGCCATTGTTTTTTAAATGGATACTTAGTGCTGTTAAAGCAAATGGTAGAAGCACACAGTGTAATTTATAAGAAGTCTCGGCAACATAGAAGAATTCCTCTAGTATTATATTTTCTTACATGTATTTCACCTTATATTTCTTTTCTTTTCTTTCTTTTTTTTTTTTTTTTTTTTTTTTTTTTTTTTTTTTTTTTTTTTTTTTGAGACGGAGTTTCACTCATGTTACCCAGGCTGGAGTGCAATGGCGCGACCTCGGCCCACCGCAACCTCCGCCTCCTGGGTTCAGGCAATTCTCCTGCCTCAGCCTCCCGAGTAGCTGGGACTACAGGCACGCACCACCATGCCCAGCTAATTTTTTGTAGTTTTAGTAGAGACGGGGTTTCACCATGTTGACCAGGATGGTCTCGATCTCTTGACCTTGTGATCCACCCGCCTCAGCCTCCCAAAGTGCTGGGATTACAGGCTTGAGCCACCGCGCCCGGCCTTCACCTTATATTTCAATATTAGGTTGTGCATATTTACCCTGAAAGAGAAGCAGCAGAAGAGAATTCATATGTATATGCCTACAAAATATAAAAATCAGTGTTTTAGAGTAAACTCTATGTTTTAATAACTTTTTATGTATTAAAAATAGGAAGCTTTACCTTTGACAGCCCTCAAATTGGGAATTACTTGTCTAATCATGTTTGTTACCTTATCTTGATTTAGTAGTTAGCAGCTTGATGGCTGTAAAATGCTTCATTTTACATGATGTAATATTTAGTGTTTGTATTTTCATAAATATTATGTATTCCCTCATGAATTTACATATTTGTGTTTATTACAACAGGAGTCTTTGTATCTCATGGTTTATTTTATAGATCTTTATAAGAGTTTCTGTTTTGTACTCTAGTAAAATAAAATTATTTTATAAATACTTTATAAAGATTTAATAAGAGAAATCTAGCACATCTGTGATAATTTACTTTTTTCTCCTAAGTGTAATATGTTGTTTTATTTGTATTTTAATTTACTATTTAATTTTTGTATTATGACATGTAAATTAATTCCATTGGAATCAAGAGATCTTCCCACCACAACCACCTGTGTAGCTGAGAGCACAGGTGTGCATCTTGGCACCCAGCTAATTTTAAAACATATTTTTTATAGAGGTGAGGTCTTGCTGTGTTGCCCAGGCTAATCTTAGACTCCTGAGCTCAAGCTGTCCTCCCAACTCAGCCTCCCAGAGTATTGGAGTTAATGGCATCAGCTGTCATGCCTAGCCTTCCCTCTTGTAATTAGGAAATTCAGTGTGCCATTTGTTTGGTTTAATTTCTGTTTAGGTGAATGTATTTTTACTATGTTATACACTGCCATTTATCATATTTGATAATGAGCATTTTACCATCATATTAAAAAATATTAGAGTACTGGCCAACTTTTTTACTTTCAAACTGTTTTTATATCAGATATCTACATGTGTTGGGCAATTATTTTTGACCATTCTCTCTAACTTTATTTTCTAGTTGAAACATTGTAGTCGGTATATACATGACTTATTTCCTTCACTCATCAAGAACTTGGATCCTGCACCACTTAGACATCTACTTAATCTGGTCTCAGCTCTTGAGCCAAGTGTTCATACTGAACAGGTAATACATTCAAAACAGGATAATAGTCGTCACCCCCAGCCCCGTAAAGTGAAAATTTCTTTGTGATTCAGATAATTTAACTTTCATTTTATTGTCTTGGCATTTCAGCTTGACAAAATGGATATTAAATTTGCTACAGTGTTGTCTGAAATTTCCAACTTTAATCTCTCCCTCTCTTTTTGTAGACATTGTACTTGGCATCCATGTTAATTAAAGCACTGTGGAATAATGCACTAGCAGCTAAGGCTCAGTTATCTAAACAGAGTTCTTTTGCATCTTTATTAAATACTAATATTCCCATTGGAAATAAGAAAGGTTAGTAGTGTCACGTATTTTCAAGTAAATTGTCCAAAGTTTCTCAAATATGAAGTATTTGCTGCTAATACGTTCAGCTTAATCTTTATTTTAAAATAAGTGTGGGGCGGAAGGAAGAGAACATATAAGGGGATTAATACTGTGATTAATTCATGTTTTGGTTTACCTTCTAAGTGAGGGATAGTAAAGTCTTTGTTGTTACTGGATTTTCTCAGCTTTAGTTATCTTTCCTTTTTAAATAAGCTTTTATTTCATAAAAGCTTTGGAGATTTCATTTTATAAACAAACGAGCTTTGTTTTAGAAATAATTTTAAGAGTAGAACATAATGATTCATTTCTCTTTTTGTGTTTTCTGCTTCAAGGTTTTCTACCATTTTAGATGCTTTATGGGTACTTTTTACATACATAGCTTTCAAGGGCTTTCTAAAACTTGATTCAAACTGAGTGTTCGAATCAAGTTTTAGAAAGCCCTTAAATTTAGTATATGTTGAAGTTCAAAGCCCTTGAACTCAGTAGTATATGTTGAACTCCTGACAACATATACTACCCTTCTCAGGCTTTTCTGTGCAGGCACCCCCAACAACTACTGCAGGTGGTGGGGACTTAACCTTATTGCAGGTTTTCCTGCCTGTAACTTGTTGATTATGTAATATGAACACCTGTTAATGCTGTCCCAAAGAAGTTCAGTCACTTAGAATGTTTTTTTTCTGTTTTTTCCTTCAGAGGAGGAAGAGCTCAGAAGAACAGCTCCCTCACCTTGTAAGTTGAGCCTTATAAATTCATGGCAACATGACTTGGTTTTGTTTTAGTGATGTTCTAGAGTTCATTGATTTTATATAATATTTGTATCAGTCATAAAGTTCATTTTGAGAAGGAAATGTAAGCCTTTAACATATGTTTCCCATTTTTCTTAAAACCATAAATATTTTGACTTTTAATTGAAATCTGTTACATCTTCTTTAGAAATCATGACCAAATGTTAACATATTTTGATATTTTATTTTTGGCTACTTAGCATAAAGCTTTGGTGAATAGGTCAAGGAATCAAAGGATAATGTTATTCTGTTAAGTCCATGTTAATATAAATTAGAAGTAAAAATATATTTTATATAGGGTCACCTGCAGCCAGTCCTCAAAGCAGTGATAATAGTGACACACATCAAAGTGGAGGCAGTGACATTGAAATGGATGAGCAACTTATTAATAGAACCAAACATGTGCAACAACGACTTTCAGACACAGAGGTATGAAAATAGGTTTTCCTTCTTTTAAAGGCATTTTTGACTTTCTGGCATGAACATTTGAATTGGGTATATATACATAATTCATGTTTGGGCTTGTTCTCTGCTTTGTGTAGTATTTTTGATGTCCTTTGAGTTTTTAATTCCATTTTGTATTCAAAGGCAGATAACAAGACTAGCAGCCTTTTTAAAAAGTACAGTTTATTGTTTGTTACCTTTTTCTTACTGGTTTAAATATGTATTTAAATCTGTTTGTTTCAAAATACAGGAATCCATGCAGGGAAGTTCTGATGAAACTGCCAACAGTGGTGAAGATGGAAGCAGTGGTCCTGGTAGCAGTAGTGGGCATAGTGATGGATCTAGCAATGAGGTCAATTCTAGCCATGCAAGCCAGTCAGCTGGGAGCCCTGGCAGTGAGGTACAGTCAGAAGACATTGCAGATATTGAAGCGCTCAAAGAAGAAGATGAAGATGACCATCATGGTCATAATCCTCCCAAAAGCAGTTGTGGTGCAGATCTCCGGAATAGAAAGTTAGAAAGCCAAGCTGGCATTTGCTTGGGTGATTCCCAAGGCTCATCAGAAAGAAATGGGACAAGCAGCGGAACAGGAAAGGACCTGGTTTTTAATACTGAATCTTTGCCATCAGTAGATAATCGAATACGAATGCTGGATGCTTGTTCACACTCTGAAGACCAAGAACATGATATTTCAGGGGAAATGAACACTACTCATATAGCACAAGGGTCTCAGGAGTCTTGTATCACTCGAACTGGGGACTTCCTTGGGGAGACTATTGGGAATGAATTATTTAATTGTCGACAATTTATTGGTCCTCAGCATCACCACCACCACCACCACCACCACCATCATCACCACCACCATGATGGGTAAGCCTACTTCAAAATAAATATTCAGTGTATGTTTCCTTTAGGGAAGTAATATATCATATATTTATTCAGTTGCAATTCATTTTGTATTAGTGCTATTCATTAGTAGTATAGTGCAAACTACAAATACAAGCTACAAATAGATAATTTTAGGTTTTCTATTGCGCACATTTAAAAACACCAAATGAAGCAGGTTGTTGGCCAGGCGCGGTTGCTCATGCCTGTAATCCCAGCACTTTGGGAGGCCGAGGCAAGCAGATCAGTTGAGGTCAGGAGTTCGAGGCAAGCCTGAGCAACATGGCGGAACTCTGTCTCTACTGAAAATACAAAAATTAGCTGGGTATTGTGGCTCACACCTATAATCCCAGCTACTTGGGATGTTGAGGCAGGAGAATCACTTGGGAGTGGAGGTTGCAGTGAGCCAAGATGACACTACTGCACTCTAGCCTGGGAGACAGAGTGAGACACTCTCTCAAAAACAAAACAACAACAAAAAAAAACCAGGTTGTTAATTTTAATCATGTTAAACCAATAGTATCCATAATACTATTTCTACATGTAATAAGTAAAAAAGTTAGGTATTTTTCTTCTTTATATTCTTACTAAGTCTTCAATTTTTAGTGTGTATTTTATGCTTATGGAACTTCTCAATTTAGACCAGCCACCTTTTAATTCTTTAAAATATTTATTTTCTTTTTTTTTTCCTCCCTTTGAGACAGAGTCTTGCTCTGTTGCTCAGGCTGGAGGGCAGAGGCATGATCTAGGCTCACTGCAGCTTCTACTTGCCAGGTTCAAGCATTTCTGGTGCCTCAGCCTCCTCAGTAGCTTGGATTACAGGTGCCCACCACCATGCCTTGCTAATTTTTTTGTATTTTTAGTAGAAATGCAGTTTCACCATGTTGACCAGGCTGATCTCGAACTTCTGACCTCAGGTAATCCGCCTGCCTTGGCCTCCCACAGTGCTGGGATCACAGGTGGGAGCCACTATGTCCAGCCTTTTTTTTTTTTTTTTAAAGAGATAGGGTATCCCTCTGTCACCTCGGGTGGAGTGCAGTGATGTGATTGTAGCTCACCATAGCCCCAAACTCTTGGGCTCAAACAATCTTCCTGTCTCAGCTTCCTGAGTACTTGAGACTTAAGGTATGTGCTGTCACACCTAGCTAATTCTTACAATTTTTATAGAGACAGGGTAGAGCTGTGTTGCCCAGGCTGTTCTTGAACCCCAGACCTCAAACAGTCCTCTGGCCTCAGCCTCCCAAATCTCTGGTATTACAGGTGTGAGCTGCTTATACCCAGCCTAGAGCAGCCATGTTTTACGTGTGTAATGGCCACATATGGCTAGTCGGTATTATATTGGGTAGCACAGGATTAGATAGATCTTCAACGTCTTTTAATGAATGCCTAAAAAAGATATGAATGCTCATGGAAACTTCCCTAAATTGTGATGAAGAAAGGGAAATTTTACACATCTCCTAATTTAAAAGGATAAGCTCCAGCATAAAACTTTCGGTTATCTGTGAAATAACACCAAATATGTGATTCTGTCATTTACTTGTGGTATTGTGATGGGCAAAATACTTAATTTTTCTTCATTTTTTTCCATCTCTAAATTGGGAACAGTAATCCCAGTGCTTTGGAGGCTAAGGCAGGAGAATCATTTGAGGCCAGGTGTTTGAGATCAGCCTGGACAACATAGTGAGGCCCTGTCTCTACAAAAAAATTAAAAGTGCTAGCCAGGCATAGTAATGTGCACCTGTAGTTCTAGCTAATTGGGAGGCTGAGGTAGGAGGATCTCTTGAGCCCAGGAGATCAAGACTGCAGGAGCTATAATCGCACCACTACACTCCAGCCTGGGCAGTAGAATGAGACTCTGTCTGTAAAAATAAAATGGGTACAATAGTATGTATCTCATGGGTTCATTGTGAAGATTTCTTGGGCTAATGTGATTGGTACACAATAAGTGCTCAGTAAGTGTTAGCTGCATATTTATTATTGTCATGACAAGTGATAGTATGTGAGTTCATGGTGAATCATGAATATGCACTTTATCAGATTAAGTTTTGCTATACTCGACAATTTGTCAGATCTTCGCTAATTCAGTTAAGTTGTTTGGGTGAACTACGTATCTATACATATTACTTGTTTATTTCCTTCACTTTTTGATTCTTATTACTGATGCATCTGGGTTGAAGTGTTTTTCAAGATTGGCATCATTTGCATTTGGAGCCATATAATTAAAATTTTTTTTTTTGAGAGTCACACTCCCTTGTTCTGGCTGGAGTACAGTGGCACAATTCGGCTCACTGCAACCTCCACCTTCTGGGTTCAAGTGATTCTTCTGCCTCAGCCTCCTGAGTAGCTGGGATTATAGGAATGTGCCACCATGTCAGCTGATTTTTGTATTTTTAGTAGAGATAGGGTTTCACCATGTTGGCCAAGCTGTTCTCAAGCTGCTTAGCTCAAATGATCCACCTGCCTTGGCCTCCCAAAGTGTTGGGATTATAGGCATGAGCCAATGTGCCCAGCCTTGGGCGAGAACATTTTTTTGGTTTGAATTTATAACAGTGTTAATGGTGTACTGTGCATTGCAGAATGTTTGCCAGTATACCGAGCCTTATCTCTATATTCCAGTAGCCATCTCCTCAGTTTTGACAATCAAAAATATCTCTAGATATTTCCAGATTTCTCCTAGGGACTTAAATTCACCCCTGATTGAGAACCACTGCCGTACTGCCTGACATTATAGATACAGTCATTCACAGTTGTCCCCAGCACAGCTCATGATGAAGACAAAGCAATTAGTTTATTACACAAGTGAGGTACAATATATTCAGTTTGGTACACTGCAAATCTTAGTTTTGACACCTATACCCACTCCATACCTCACAAGACCTAATGATTTAGCTTTTCATTTTAGTTTATTTCATATTCTGTGTATTAATGGTACTACTTGTGAGTCTCTAAATCAACCCTGAACTTCATGTTTTTCTGATTTTTTAAAAATCATTTTGTCTTTATGCCCTGTAACAGTGTGTTTTAGAAATGAATACTTAATTTGGGTTTGTTGGGTTAGAAGTTCCCCAATAAATATTAACTCCACCAAGATTACCGCCTTTAATTGAAATATTTTTCTGCTTTGATTCTACAATTGTATAAAACCACGTTTTATGGTTTCACATTGTGACTTTGAGTCTATAAAATAGTATGTAAATAGTGAGTATTAGTGATCTTGCCTAAAATTGTTCTTTGAATTTGTTCTAGTGAGATGTGTAAATAGGCCTGGTAATATGAATATATATTATAAAATTATCAAATAGTCTGACAGTGTAAAGTTTTCAGTTTTCATAAAGCTCTCAACACTCCATGTTGTTAATAAGCAGTTATAGCTTTGTTCCTGAGTGTATTCGTAAGTTTAAGAGAGGTATTTTTTGTGGTTCACAAATTAGGTTTACATTTGTATATAAACTTTGTTCTTTTCTGTTTTGTAGGCATATGGTTGATGATATGCTAAGTGCAGATGATGTCAGTTGCAGTAGCTCCCAGGTCAGTGCAAAATCAGAAAAAAATATGGCTGATTTTGATGGTGAAGAATCTGGATGTGAAGAGGAGCTAGTTCAGATTAATTCACATGCAGAACTAACATCTCATCTTCAACAACATCTTCCCAATTTAGCTTCCATTTACCATGAACATCTTAGTCAAGGTAAGGCTCTACAGTAAGTAAAATACACTACCTTCTTGACAACGGGAATAATTTATCTTACATTGTTGAAAGGAATCAGTGAATCAGTAGTTAAGGTTATGATAAGTAAATGTTTTTGTCAAAATACTTCCATATGGTAGTTTTTTCCCCAAGGAAATTATTATAAATACTTCATCATGAATATAAATGAGGCTTGCAGTTCTATTGAGATGTTCCGCTGGGAAAGAAAATACATAGCAGTAATATGTAAGAATTAAAGCTTTGTATTTTAGGAAATACATTGTTGTATTAGAATTGATATTCAGAAATAGTAGGACCTAAAAGTAATAGGAAATCACAAAAGATGAAATCATATGATTCTATTTATATGGTATGTCTAGAATAGGCAAACCTATAGACATGAAAGGAAGGTTAGTGGTTACTTGGGGTTAGGGAAGGGTCAGAGGGAATGAGGAGGGGTGAGTTTGAGAAGTGAAGTGATTAATTCAAGTCTAAATCAATGTTAAAGTAATAGGACATGACCAGACTTGAAAGAATGAAGGCTAGAGGAATGTAAAGAGTAGTAAGGAATTAATGAATAAAGTGAGAAAAAAAATCAAGTGAAAAACAGGTATAGAATTGGCAGTTTAAAGGCCTTTAACCTCTTGTTTGGTTGGTATCATCATTTGCTAGCCTAGTAAATGGGTTTTGGGATGCCAGTACATTATAAGTAAACCTGATAGATTAGGTTTATGCTAAGAGGCTATGAACAGACTTGAAAACACAACTTGTATATCTTGGCAACAATTTACTTGTTTTTTTGTGTTTTTTACATGTTTTATGTACATGATCTGTCTAGGTTAAGTTACTTTGACTTTTTTTATTCTTGTGTTATTGTGGTTGTTGAGAAAGAACTAGGTTAAGATTGAGGTCATCAGACTGAATTTGATGCCTATGTGTAAGTTGTTACCATTTCTTTTCTCAAATATTCCTTTAATCAATATTTTACGTATTTTTTACTGCATGGAGTTAGAAATTGAAATAAATGGTTGTTTTCTTTTCACCACTCATTGTAGACAGGGTAAAATGATTGTATATGTTAATGCTTTCTAAATCCACCTTGTATTTTTTTTTTTTTTTTGAGACAGAGTCTCCCTCTATCACCAGGCTGCAATGCAGTGGCACGATCTTGGCTCACTGCAACCTCTGCCTCCTGGGTTCAGGTGATTCTCCTGCCTCAGCCTTCCGAGTAGCTGGTAATACAGGTGTGTACCATTAGACCCAGCTATTTTTTGTATATTTAGTAGAGGTGGCGGGGTTTCACCATGTTGGCCAAGACGGTCTTGATCTCCTGACCTCGCTATCTGCCTGCTCGACCTCCCAAAGTGCTGGGATTACAGGTGTGAGCCACCGCTCCTGGCTGTTTTTAATGCTAGAAGATCTCCTTCAACATAGTAAGACAGTCAGTTTGAAAATGGGTAAAAGTGTTGAACAGATACTGCATAGAAGATATGTAGAAAGGTCAATAAGGGCCGGGTGCAGTGGCTCACACCTATAATCCCAGCACTTAGGGAGGCTGAGGTGGGCAGATCACTTGGGGTCAGGAGTTAGAGACTAGCCTAGCTGATCCTTGAGGTCAGGAGTTCAAGACTAGCCTACCTAACCCCATCTCTACTAAAAATCTAAAAAAATTAGCTGGGTGTGATGGTACTCGTCTGTAGTCCCAGCTACTTGGGAGGCTGAGGCAGAAGATTGCTTGAACCTGGACAGCAGAGGTTGCAGCGAGCCAAGATCACACCACTGCCCTCCAGCCTGGATGACAGAGCGAGACTACATCTTAAAAGAAAAAGGCCAATAAGTACATTCTCAGTGTCTCTTGTCATCTGGGAAATGTAAGTTAAAACCACAGTGAGGTACTACTACATACCTATTGAAATGGTTAAAATTAAGGACTGATACTATCAAGGACTCACATTAGAATGTAGAACTCGAACTGTTGAACAAAAAATACAATCACTTTGGAGAGCTGTGTATTAGTCCATTACTGTGTTGCTATAAATAAATGGCCAGTTGCAGTGGCTCACGCCTGTAATCCCAGCACTTTGGGAGGCCCAGGTGGGTGGATCACCTGAGGTCAGCAGCTCGAGACTAGCCCGACCAACATGGTGAAACCCCATTGCTACTAAAAATAGAAAAATTAGCCAGGTGTGGTGGCAGTCACTTGTAGTCCCCGCTACTTGGGAGGGTTAGGCAGGAGAATCACTTGAACCCGGGAGGTGGAGGTTATGGTGAGCCGATATCACACTATTGTGCTTCAGCCTGGGCAACAGAGCAAGACTCTATTTAAAAAAATAAAAATAAATAAATACCTTAGCCTGGGTAATTAATAAAGAAAAATGGTTTATTTTGGCTTACAGTTCTGCAGGTTGTTCAGGAAGCATAGCGCCAGCATCTGCTTCTGGTGAAGGCCACAGGGAGCTTACAATCATGGCAGAAGGTGAAGGGGGAACAGATTTCATGGCGAAAGTGGAAATGGGGTTGTAGGGGTGCCACTCACTCGCTTTTAAACAACCATATCTCAGCTGAACTCAATGTGAGAACTCACTCACTATGATGAGGACAGCATTGAAACTGTTCCCATGACCCACACACCTCCTATTAGGCTCACCTCAGCATTGGAGGTCACATTTCAACATGAAATTTACAGGGGACAAAACTTTCAAATTCTATCAAACTGCTTTATCAGAAAGTTAAATATATACCTACCATATGACCCAGCAGTTTTTTTACCCTAGGTTTTTACCCATGAAAATGAAAACAAGTCTGCCAAAAAATTTATTCATGTGTGCTGCTTTAATCAGAAGGCCTTCCAACTGAAATTAACTAGTATATTCACATAATGGAATTTTGCTGATCAGTAAAAAGGAAGGAGCTACAGACACATCCAACATCATGGATGACTATCGAAAAAACATTCTTAGCAAAAGAAGCTAGAAACAGAAGAAAGTCCACACTATATGTATTATGTACAGTTCTAGAACAGTCAAAAGTAATTTGTAAGGATAGAAAGCTCCTCAATCATTGCCTAGGGCTCGAGGGTAGGGATAGATTGTAAAAGGTCACAAGGGATTTTTCTGACGTTACAGAAATGTTGTCTATCTTGTTATATGTATTTTAATAAAATTTTAAAAGCTAAATACCAAAATAATCCCTCACCCATCCACACACAAAAAAGACAATCCACAGACTAGAAGAAATATTTGAAAATTAGAAAGGGATTGTATTTGAAATATAAAATAATTTCATAACTCAGTAGTAAGATAGCCCAATTAAAAAGAGGCAAATTATTTACCAAAGAGGTATACACATGGCTAAGAAGCACACAAAATGATTCTCAACATCATTAGTCATTAGGGAAATGGAAATTTAAAACCACAATTATGATTCTACCATATACCTGTTAGAATGACTGAAATTAAAAAGAGTGACTGTACTACAGTGTTAGGGTGGATGTGGAAGAAAGGAACTAACTGATGCTCTTGTACACTGCTGATAGGAATGTAAAATAAAATAGCACAACCACTTTGGAAATCTTTTCTGCTGAAAAGATTTTTGTTATACATAATACCCACTGGGCATGGTGGCTTACCTCTGTAATCCCAGTACTTTGGGAGGCTGAGGCGGGCATCACGAGTTCATCAGATTGAGACCATCCTGACCAACATGGTGAAACCCTGTCTCTACTTAAAAAAAAAAAAAAAAAAAATTAGCTGGGCATAGTGGCAGGCGCTTGTAATCCCAGTTACTTGGGAGGCTGAGGCAGGAGAATCGCTTGAAGGGAGTCTGAGGTTGCAGTGAGCTGAGATAGTGCCACTATACTCAAGCCTGGGTGACAGAGTGAGACTTCGTCTGAGAAAAAACAAAAAAACCTATACAATACCTCATGACTCATCAATGTCAGTCCTCAGTATTTACCGAAAGAAAGGAAAGGAAATGACACAAAACTTGTTCCACAGATGTTTATGGTAGTTTTGTTAATAGCCTAAAACTAGAAACCATCCAAATGTCCTGTACCTGTTGAATGTCTATACAAAATACAGTATTTCTATAATAGAATCTTTTAATTTAATTGAATGTTTTGGGTAAATTATCTCCAATAAAAAGTGTTTTTTTTTTTTTTTTTTTTTAAATATAGGGATTATAAAAGACTATATAGGTCATTTAGAGGAATGTGTCTCGGTTAAATAGTTATTTCAAATATGTTGTCTTATTCACACTTAGTTTCAAGTATTTATGCGCACTTCGCTTGATATGAAAAATATTAAATATATTTACTATAATTTAGCAGACTATAGAAAGGAAATGATTTCACTCTAGTTTTATCAAATTTAAATAACACTATTCTTTTCTGTAAATAAGTATTGTACCATGCTGGGTGCAATGGCTTACACCTCTAATCCCAACACTTTGGGAGGCTGAGGAAGGACATTACTTGAGGCGACAGGTTCGAGACCAGCCTGGCCAACATAACGAGATTCAGTTTCTATTTTTAAAAAAAGTATTGTGTGTTTTTATTTTATGATCTGAGAAAAATACACTATTTTTCAGATTTGTTAATCATGTGAATGCTGTAATTCAGTCAGCTGATTTCTCTATAGTGTGCTATTTTTTCCCCCTTCAGGACCTGTAGTTCATAAACATCAATTCAACAGTAACGCTATTACAGACATTAATTTGGATAATGTTTGCAAGAAAGGAAACACTTTGTTGTGGGATATAGTCCAAGATGAAGATGCAGTAAGTATTTAAAAGAGCCAGAAGACTAAGAAATTTCAGCAAGATGCAATTAGTATAAATAATAACTTTATATACTTTTTTATATAGGTTAATCTTTCTGAAGGATTAATAAATGAAGCAGAGAAACTTCTTTGTTCCTTAGTATGTTGGTTTACAGATAGACAGATTCGAATGAGATTCATTGAAGGGTGCCTTGAAAACTTGGGAAATAACAGGTAAAGAGGAATTTTAAAATTTTTGATGCGGTAGTCAAAGTATTTTTTTTGACGTGGGGGACAGTCTTGTTGACTAGGTGTGATGTTTTTATATTGTTTTATGTACCTGTATTAATCTGTATTTTAGTAGTGTTTATATTAAGTTTAGAGGCGGCTTCTTCACAAAGTTCATATTTTAGCACTCAGTGTTGCTCTTTTCAGCACCTTTTACCATTTTTGGTTAGATCCATCCAACAGAAACAAAAACATAGTGATACTACCTTTTTGATTCTGGAAACACGCCTGTTTTCAAATTGCAGTTAAATTTTCTTGAACTGTCTCATAAAGGATGCTAAATAAGTGAAATTTTACTTCGGCTAAAATATACTTTGACAAAGCATTGTTCTTCTGTTTAGGTGTATCCTTTGTGTCTCAGCATTTATAGTACAGAAAAGACTAGGTTAATAACTCATCAAGTTGTATACATTAGATATGTACAGCCCTTTGTCAGTCATACCCCAAGGTATTTTTTTGTCTGTTTTAAATTAGGTTAGTGTTTTTTCTCTAGTTTGAATTCTGCCTCATATTTATGTATACTTCTCATTGGGACTCAGTTGATTACACATTTCTTGATTTTCAGTATTCTTCCATTGATGCAGTTTCATGTTTCCCTTGACCTATACTGCTTTCATAGTATTCCATTCTGTAATGTAGTGAAAGTACGATTCTGGTGTATATGTTGACATTTCAGTTATTAATATATTGTCTTCCACTCACATCTGTGTAGGGCTGCTGTGATTGTGTAATTTTATTGAATATGTAAGTGCTTGAAAATATTTTTCCCCAGTTGAAATTTAAAAGTACATGCTATATTTTATTTTGTTTCTGTTGTTTTTATTGTTGTTTTTTGAGACGGAATCTTGTTCTGTCGCCAGGCAGCAGTGCATTGGTGCAATCACAGCTCACTGCAACCTCTGCCTCCATGTGCAAGCAATCCTCCTGCCTCAGCCACCCGAGTAGTGGGACTACAGGTGGGCATCACCATGCCCAGCTAATTTTTTGTATTTTTAGTAGAGCCAGGTTTCACTATGTTAGCCAGGATAGCCTTGATCTCTTGACCTCATGATCTGCCCACCTTGGCCTTCCAAAGTGCTGGGATTACAGGCGGGAGCCACTGCGCCCGGTCTTTGTTTTCTATTTTTGCTTCTTTAAGGGATAATACATTGAACAGTTAAGTAGAAGAATTGCTTGTTTATGCACATATAAGAAACCACTAACAGAATTCTGTAAAAGGATCAGTTGCCTTCTTTGCTATACATTCTTTGTTTGTTTGTTTGTTTTTTTAACACATGGAGTCTTTCTTGGTCGCCCAGGCTGGAGTGCAATGGCATGATCTGAGCTCACTGCAACCTTCACCCCCCGGATTCAAGAGATTCTCCTGCCTCAGCCTTCTGAGTAGCTGGGATTACAGGCACGTGCCATTATTTCGGCTATTTTTTGTATTTTTGTAGAGACAGGGTTTCACCATGTTGGCCAGGCTGATCTTGAACTCCTGACCTTAGGTGACCCTCCTGCCTCGGCTTCCCAAAGTGCTGGGATTAAGTTTAGTTCCTTATTAGAATTTGTTCCTCCTCTTTTAAGGCTCATGCAGCCAACCTCCTTTCCTACTTTCAGGATTTCTATGTTAGTATCTGTCCTATACCTGTTCCTTTCAGAGGATAGGCAGACTCAGATGTACTTGAAGTTTTAAAGTAATTTCCTTTCCCCTTTCTGCTTCTTCATGCTTTTGAGGTATGTGGCTTGCTTCCATTAGTAACATGCTTTGGCCAGGCGTGGTGGCTTACGCCTGTAATCCCAGCACTTTGGAAGGCTGAGGTGGGCGGATCATGAGGTCAAGAGATTGGGACCATCCTGGCCAACATGGTGAAACCGCATCTCCACTAAAAATAGAAAAGTTAGCTGGGTGTTGTGGCGCATGCCTGTAGTCCCAGCTACTTGGGAGGCTGAGGCAGGAGAACTGCTTGAACCCAGGAGGCAGAGGTTACAGTGAGCTGGGATTGTGCTGCCGCCCCCCAGCCTGGTGCCTGGCGACAGGGGACCCTTTCCAAAAAAAAAAAAAAAAAAAAAAAAGCGGGGGCGGCGGGGCAGAGGTTCATAAAGCTGTGATTCTCAATTTGAATGCAAATCATATTGAAAATTTAGGAGAAAGTGGTCATAATGACTTGTGAAGAAATAGTTTTATTTAAAAAAGATCTTTAAATGCTCTTCACTTGCTTTTGTACCCAGATACTCATAGCGTGTTCTGCCTTAAAAGTCTTGGATTGGAATTTTTAAACTTGGAGTTCTTGGCCTAATACATATAAAGTATAAGATGAATTCATACTTTTGAGAAAAAACATGTAATGTTTGTGTAATAAATTATCTGTATATAAAATTCATTAAATCTTTCAGCATTTAAGATTTTAAATAGCTGAATTTCTTTAAAAAGAATCACTCATAGTAGTTAAAATTATTTTATCTATATATGTTTTTGCTATTTCAGGTCAGTAGTAATTTCACTTCGTCTTCTTCCAAAACTATTTGGTACTTTTCAGCAGTTCGGGAGCAGTTATGATACACACTGGATAACAATGTAAGTACATAAAGAAACGTATTAAAGATGTTTTTCAAATATTTATAGTTATTTGTAAAGGTTTTGACTAATCTACAAGCTTTTACTCTGTACCAGGAAAATTTGAGTTTCATGTGGTTTGTTTTCTTAGATTTCTCTGCCACTTAGCCCTGTGGAGTTTATATCCTGATCAGTAGGAAAATCTGGGTTTGTTTTCTTTGTAGTTTAAGAACAGCACTTTAGCAATTAATGCTATATAATTGGGAGATTTTTAGTGTACGCAGTTATGGCAAAGTACTTTTGAGGAAGAGTCACACTAAAGTAAACTCTTGAGTGTCTTTAATTTTTTCCATTTCTAGGAATTGGCTTTAGACCTAATGTCATGTTTGGGATAATCTTGTTTACTACCCTATTGTAGGTTGAGCATGCCTAATCTGAAAAACCTAAAATCTGAAATGCTCCATAATCCAACAGTTTTAGAGCAGCAGTATGATGCTCCAAAGGGAATGTTCATTGGAGCATTTGGAGTTTGGATTTTTGAATTAGCTATGTTCAGCTGGTATGCATCCTGGAAATACTCCAGAATGTGAAAAAACCTGAAACACTTCTAGTCCCTGGCATTTTGGATAAGGAATATTCAACTCGTACTCCTTTACATTTATGGAGAACTTATGATTAATGAATGTTAAAATAACTTTTTCAAACTTTTATGTCTCATCGACCCCATATTTTCATAATAAGCCTAGAGAAAATTGTGTACCACAAACAGTACATTAAGAAAATGTGAATGCCAGATATAGTATGCACCAAAAGTAAAATAAATTAAAAAAAAAAAAAGTGTTGTTGCTTTATTAGGCAAAACTGTATGCAGGAGGGAAAAAAAAGAAAATGTGTCGTATACTTTATTCTAAATAAGCTTTTGGAGAGATTTCAGAGACAGTTGAATTTTAGGGAAAATTTGACTTGTTGAAGGATTGATTTGTGAGGTTAAGTTCTTAATTCTAAGAACTTAGGTGGCAAGAACACTTGTTTGCTTTCACAATGGAGTATCACTTTTACAGTTCTTGGAAGGCTGTACTGTAATTCCAGATTGGATGAAGTTAGTTCTTCTGAGTCATATACCTTGCTGCTGCTTGTTCTTTTAAAGGGGATGTGTTTAATGTGAACCTGAATATGTTTAATCTGAACCTTTGTTAAGTATCTTAGTCTGTTTCTTTGATTAATACTACAATTAAGAATCCAGTGAAAGTTCTATTAGTGTAAGGGAAGGTCTTTGAGCTTCCCAAGAGAGGGGTAGGGGAAAGCATTTAATATCACTAAAGAATAAGAATAGTATGAGTCCTTTATCATTGTCTCTTTCTATAATTTTTAAGTGGCTGAATTTCAAAATTCTAATGGAGTAAAGGCATTCATTTGGTGCTAACATGGGCGAGTCAGTGTCATTATAGTCAGTGGAGGTGGTTCATATTAAGAGTAACTTTCTCCTATAGAAAGGGCAGTCTCTGAATGTTCATTTACTTATGAAGTACCTGAATCTAAGTAATACTGAGTGGAAACCGTTTTAGTGTGTTCCTTAAATTAAATGTAAATAAGCTTAATTAACAAAATTCATAGGGTTGCCATTACCACAAGAGATTGTTACCCTAAGTCTCATAAAGTACATCACTTGAAAGAACTCAGCTTCTGTGGTTATTTGACATCAGTAACAACAAAAACTATCATTTATTGTGAATCTAGTATGTGTAGCAGCACTCAATATTTAGTACATATTATCTCATAAACTCATTCTAATGGCCCATAGTTTAAAATTTGGAAACTTTTATCCTTGACTCTTAGTAAATCTTCAGACATCCAGAAGTCAGTTTACTTGCCTAAAGCCATGTTGTAGCAAGTATATTGGAGCTAGTTTCAAACCCAAAGTTTTCTTTCTACCACTTTACCTTCATTTAGTGATTAGCAAGGTGAAAGTTATTTATATTTAAAATATTACTATAGCATAAACATGACATAAATTATATTTGAACTTTTAGAGTTTTAATACTTCTACATCTGTACAGTTTAGCAGATAAATTGCTAATAGGTTTTGTATGAAATACATTATGTTAATAAGGAAAGTTATGGACCCTGGGATTTCTGAATGTATATGCCACAATTTTTATTTTAGTACTTCTAGGTTATTTTACAACTCAGTGCTGGGTATTTGATTTAAAAAAAAAAAAATTTGTTTAAAAATAAGCAAATTATTGACAAAAGATATATGCAGTAAGTTTATTGTATACCTTCTATATGCCAGTATTCTGCTAAATAATGATCAAAGCACATAGTATTTCCTTATATGAAATGGTATCATGCTACTTTTAATATTAACTCAAATCAGTCATTTATAATAGCATTTTCACAGACATTGAGTATTTTGAGATTAAAAACTTGTAAAGGTACTTTAAATTCATAAAAATGAACATTGCTTTATATCTTTTCACCATTCAAATATAAATAAAAGTTGTATATTTTTTGGTAACTTTAAAATTTTACATTTGAAGACTTTTTTAGATTTGCATATTTACTGTCACAGCATAGATGTATTCTCTTACCCTGTCCACTTTAAAATTATTTTTTCTTTTATCTGGGCCAGGTGGGCAGAAAAAGAACTGAACATGATGAAGCTTTTCTTTGATAACTTGGTATACTACATTCAAACTGTGAGAGAAGGAAGGCAAAAACATGCACTGTAAGTTCCTCTCAACTGGGTTAATTACATTTGTGTGGCTTGTCTTTCCTTTGAAAGATAGATTTCCAGCATTTTAAATAATTGTAATAGAAAACTTTATTTCTATAACATTATGAAAAGTGTGCTAGAACTTTTTAAGCTGAAAGATACTTAGGAGATTACTCTTAAATTCTTAGGTAAATATAGCTGAATCACTTTTGGGGGTTAGTTAACCTTCACTATTGAGATTTGTTCAAAGGTGCCATTTTTAGAAGTCAAAAATAAAAGTATTTTTTCAGAAACCATTGATATCAATGCCGTTAGAACATTGATTCTAAAATTTGTAAATATTTACTTCAAAAATAATATATTTACATACAGCTAATTTAAAACTTTTTTTATAATTGCATTCTAGTATTAGAAAGTTTAGGATGTGTGGAAGTTTTAAAACTGGTGGTACATCATTAATGTTTTCTCATATATCAAAATATTCTCTGGATATGTTCAAGCGATTTGGGAAAAGGAATTGGTAGAAATGGACTGGTGGTGGTAGAGCTGTATTTGAAGCTTCTTATAAGGAGTTGCATGTGAAATTCAGATTTCTGCTGGTGAGCCGACTATTGTGGACTGATGTCCATGTTGAGGAAACTAGTTAAGTGCCACTACTGGCACATCAGTGAAGAAAAGGAGTCACAGAGTGATTAAGAAAATCACATAGAAAACCTCCACAAAGGTGGAAACTGAGCAGACTGTAGAAGTGTTCAGAAAAGCCTTAGACCTTTAAAGCATACTTACTCCCTTCTAAAAATAAATTTACTTATTTCCCTGCACAAATCAGTTACTTCTCCAGATTTTATTTTTACTGTGTCCTTTAGGGTGCAGCTATCCTCCTTCTTGCCTAAAACTTGAGACTTGAGACTTGTTTGTACTCTTATTTCCAAACTTGAATGATGATGATGATGATGATGATGATGATGATGATGGTGATGATGACAAGAGAGCCAGTGTTCATTGATACTTACCAATGTGCCAGATACCAACTACTTTAAGATACACAACAACCCACTTGAGACAGTCTTAACTTTACAAATGAGTATACTGAAGCTATTAAATGACAACTTGTCCAACATCACTCATAAAGAATAGAGCGAGCTTTTGTACTCACACAGTCTGTTTCTGTTATGGAATTTATGTTCATAAATGCTACATTATACTGCCATTATTTTCTACATGTCTTTTTATTAAAACATACCCCATGTCTTTTCACAAGTTGACATTCCACGAACATGACTTCTGTCTTTATAACTACCTCTGGGTTTGTCTCCTTGTCTCAGTGTTCTCATATGCTGGTTCATTCCTTATATCTGTCAAATTAGGAAGGCAATATGGTGTTGGTTGGAAGTCCATGGGCTTGAGAATCATACAGACCTAGCTCTAGGTGATTAATGTATTATTTTAATCTTATTTCAATTATTTACCCCTCTGATTCCAATTATTCATAAGTGTTTGTAATAATTTAATGAAATGATACAGTGAATCGCACCTGGCAGATAGGTTATAAATTGTAGTTACCTGATTAAAACAAATAATATAGCATATCAAACATACAAGAATTCTGTCTCTTAACCCCATCCAGAGATTTTTCATGGCATAAAAAATAAAATACCAGTCTCTTCAGCTCAGTATTCTGGGCGGGCTATGATCTAAATTCAACTAACCTTTCCAGTTTTATTGTTGAATTTTTTAAGGCAGCTTATTCTGCAAATTTATCAAATTATTTCTGAGGTATTTCTATTTACTGTATTCCATAGCTTTGCTTACAAAGTTCCCTCTATATAGGATTTTTTTTTTTTTTTTTTTTTTTGAGACCGAGTCTTGCCCTGTTGCCAGGCTGGAGTGCAGTGACATGATCTTGGCTCACTGCACTCTGCCTCCCGGGTTCAAGCAATCCTCTTGCCTCAGCCTCCCAAGTAGGTGGGACTGCAGGTGCGCACCACCACGCCTAGCTAATTTTTGTATTTTTTAGTAGAGATAGGGGTTTCACCATGTTGGCCAGGATGGTCTCAGTCTCTTGACCTTGTGATCTGTCCACCTCGGCCACCCAAAGTGCTGGGATTACAGGGGTGAGCCACCGTGCCCGGCCTGTAGGATGTATTCTTTTAAAATTACATTAAAATTCTAACTGTTCTTCCAAGTCACTGTCCTTTAATTATTCCTATTGAAGCAGAGTTTGAGGATAATGGTGGCCTGCTGAATCTGAAAATTCTGTATGTGCTTTATAAAAGTAATAGGATCGCCGGGCGCGGTGGCTCAAGCCTGTAATCCCAGCACTTTGGGAGGCCGAGGCGGGTGGATCACGAGGTCAAGAGATATAAAAATAATAGGATCAACAAAGAGCAGAAATAAAACCACATGACTTACATTTTTGTTAGGAGACGGGGAGTTCACGTTACTTGACAGCAAAGAAATAAACAATAGGTGATAAAAGAGCTCCCACCACAGTCATAAGCCTGTGGACTTGAAGAGCAGGAATGAGAGGCTTAGAGAAGGGAGTGGAAGTCATACAATGAATCATCCTCATAAAGTCCAACATTAGGCATCAAAAAGGAACATAGGTCTGAGACTTAGTTGTTCACTGCATTGACAACTGTGCAGTTACTTTGTTAGTGGAATCGGAGGTGAACAAAGCATTGCTTCTGTGGTGAAAGAGGAGTAGGGCTCCTTGGAGATGTGTTTGTTTATTTTTTGAAATGGAATTTTTCTCTTTTTGCACAGGCTGGAGTGCAGTGGCACAGTCATGGCTCCCCACAACCTCCTCCTCTCAGGTTTAAGTGATTCTCCTGCCTCAGCCTCCCAAGTAGCTGGGATTACAGACATTTGCCACTATGCCTGGCTAATTTTGTATTTTTAGTAGAGATGGGGTTTCTCCATGTTGGTCAGGCTGATTTCAAACTCCCAAACTCGGATGAGCTGCCCATCTTGGCCTCCCAAAGTGCTGGGATTACAGGTGTGAGCCACTGCGCTCGGCCTGTTTTATGTTTTGTTAGGGCATCCTAGAGTATCTTTCCAATCTTTCAATCTGCCTTACTGATTGCTGTCCTAGGAGAATAAAACCCTAGAACAGAGAGATGTTTTCTGGACTATTTGATACAATTTCCCTACTCTTTTAGGGGGTAAAACAATTGTACATTTGCTACTGTTTGTTCAAGCATACTTATTTTCATTTTTTTCAGTAGAGATTATGCCTGTAATCCCAGCACTTTGGGAGGCGAAGGTAGGCAGACACTGAGGTTCAGGGGTTCAAGACCAGCCTGGCCAACATGGTTAAACCCCGTCGCTACTAAAAATGCAAAAAAAAATAGCACCAGTAATCGCAGCTACTTGAGAGGCTGAGGCAAGGAGAATCGCTTGAACCTGGGAGGCAGAGGTTGCAGTGAGCAGAGATCACGCCACTGCACCCCAGCCTAGGCGACAGTGTGAGACTCTGTCTCAAAACAAATACACAGGAAGGTTCTGAAATTTTTCACTGAAAGAAAAAGATTCTTGTAACATGTAAGATAATACTTTTTATTTTGTAATTTTGTGTGTTTTTTGCTTTTATATTAATATTTCTTTTTTTGAGACGGAGTGTTGGCTCTTTTGCCCAGGCTTAAATGCAGTAGTAGTGTCATCTCAGCTCACTACAACCTTCCCCTCCTGGGTTCAAATGATTCTCCTGCCTCAGTCTCCCAAGTAGCTCATTATAGGCGCATGCCACTATGCCTGTGTAAGTTTCGTATTTTTAGTAGAGACAAGGTTTCAGGCAGGTTTTGAACTCTTGACCTCAGGTGATCCACCCGCCTTTGCCTTCCAAAGTGCTAGGAGTACAGGGTTGAGCCACTGCACCTGGCCAGTATCTCGTTTCTTAAAAGGACCATTTCATTTCATTTCTTTTTCTAGAGAAAACCTTGTCTGTGGAGGCTACAAAGATTTTTTTTTTTAAGGCAGTAATCTGTTACTAAAGTTTCGTATCTTTGGGGAGACTATTTTTGTCCTGTGTTTCCTGTGATGGGAGAAGCCATAGGCAGACCCATGAGAATTTGTCAATATTGATATCATCTTTGTCTGATATCTCAAGAAATTTTTCTGACTGGTGGTTTCGGCAGCTCATGGGACCCGGATGGGGCTTGCAGAGATCTTTGAAGTACAGCGTCAGGGGCCATGCTATGGGAGCTAATGCAGGGAGTGTAAAGGGACTATACCTGTGTCTTCAGGGTTACGAGTTTCTTACTCTGAGATGCAAGTATAGGGGAAGAATTATTGCAGATGTAAAGGTACTTGATGAAGGGCAAACTTTATTCCCCTTGTATGTTTATGATTGATGTTCCCTAGATGAGGCAAGAGGAATACAGTAATGTAAAATTGCAGAACTGATGGATCATAAAACTCATTTTTGAACTGATACTCAAGGCCTCTGCTACAGAATTTCTTGTTCTTTAACTTAAAAAGCCTAGAAGCCCTTAAAAGCTGTTTTTGAATTTTATCTGAATCTGAGAGTTGCTTACTAGATTTCCTTTCTGTTATATCTCGTCATACATATTTTCACTTTCACTAAGGTCAGTGCAGCATTAATGAGGCAAAAGTTCATCTTTTCTTTGCCAGCATTAATAAGAGACCTTAAAGAGCGTAAGGTATGTCCAGTGAACTCAATCTTCAGAAAACTTAAGCTTTAAAAGTTTAGTAGTGAATTTAGTGCAATTTTGGAAAGCTAATTTTGGGATGCTGTTAAAATTTTGCACTTACTTAGGGATTACAGGACATTGAATTCAAATGCGCAGGCTGGGTGCGGTGGCTCACACCTGTAATCCCAACACTTTGGGAGGCCTAGGTGGGCAGGTCACCTGAGGTCAGGAGTTCGAAACCAGCCTGGCCAATATGGTGACACCCTTTTTCTACTAAAAATAAAAAAAATTAGCTAGGTGTGGTGGAGGTGTGCCTGTAATCCCAGCTATTTGGGAGGCTGAGGCAGGAGAATCACTTGAACCCAGGAGGCAGAGGTTGTGGTGAGGCAAGATCACGCCACTGCACTCCAACCTGGGTGACAGAGCGAGACTCCATTTCCCCAGGAAAAAAAAAAAAAAAGATGCCCTTTGACCCTCTGCGTACCTAGGTTATAGATCAGAGCATAGATCACCTACTGTCTTATGTTGGCAAAGCAGTTTGTGCAGTTCATCTACAATTTGTCTTTTGGTCTATAAAATAGAGATAATAGCTTGTGATTGACTTAGTTTCATTGAGTGCTCAAGTGCTTGAACTAGAATGTGATATTATAGACACGGTTCAATATGCAGTTCACTGGGGTTGCTAAAGGAAAGGAGAATCCTTTTAAAATGCAAAACTGGGCCAGGCGTGCTGACACATGTAATCCCAGCACTTTGGGAGGCCAAGGTAGGCAGATCACTTGAGCTTAGGACTTCGAGACAGCCTGGCCAACATGGTGAAACCCCATCTCTACTGTAATAAAAATAACAAAAATTAGCTGGGTGTGGTATTGCACACCTGTAATCCTAGCTACCCTGGAGGCTAAGACACAAGAATCGCTTGAACCCAAGAGGCAGAGGTTGCAGTGAGCAGCAGTTGTGCCACTGCACTCCAGCCTGGACAACAGTGAAACTCTCTCTCTCTCTCTCTCTCTCTCTCACATACACACACACACACACTCACACTCACTTACTTTTAAAAAAGCAAGCTTGATTGCCTCTACCCCAAACATGGTCCCCTCTCCCCACTTTTTAGCACCCTTCCCTGACTTCGTTTTCCATCTACAACTCTTCTTTCTCATGTTGAGGCTGACCACATTCTGTCTCTTGTTTGTCTGTTGAGACCCATGTCCTACCCTGCCTCACTAACACTTGCTACTTTAAAAGTTTCAAAAGCAACTTTTATATTAAGCATCAAATTTCATACATGTGAATTACAATTATTTTAGATTTGAAATAATATTTAAAAGTGCCAGTTTTGTATCAGCTATATTTTTCATGAACTGGATTTATAGAAATATTATTAGTGTTTCTTGATAAAGAATATATTACCACTATAGGGACCATAATATGAAACCTGCACTATTTAAGAAGAGGTTGTTTTTTGTTGGCTATTCTAATTTATGTGCATATACATACTTTTAAAATGACATACTTCCTTTGCTTGGCTGTTGAATTTGTATGTACCTTCATGTAATTTGAAAGTAAATTTTGTTATAGTTTCAAGATTTACATAATTTATTAGTTTAAATTTGTTTCTTGTCTTTATGAACTTTTTTTGTGTAACTAAAGTTACATAGTTAAAATAATTCTGAATTATTTTAAAACAATTTTTGGTATAAGTTACGCATAGGACCACTAAAGTTTTAAAAATAATTAAGAAATAGGATATTTAATTATTTTAATGACTTTTAAATTATAGGTACAGCCATAGTGCTGAAGTTCAAGTTCGACTTCAATTCCTGACTTGTGTATTTTCAACTCTGGGATCACCTGATCATTTCAGTAAGTTTTTTAATCAGTATATTTTAAAATCTGTTTTGACTCTCGGGAGAACTAGTTAAATTTACTCACACTTCGGATTTCTGCAGTGTGGTTTTTTTTTTTGTTTGTTTTTTTGAAGTCAGTGGGTACATGTATGTTTGTTACAGGGTTTATTGCATGCTGGTGAGGATTGGGCTTTTTGTGTACCCGTTACTCAAAGAGTTAACATTTGAGTAATAGATTGAGTAATCTACCCGATAGCTTATTTTTCAACCCTTGTCCCGCTCCTGCCATATCTGCTTTTGGAGATGTCTGTTAGTTCCATCTTTATGTCCGTGTGTACCTATTGTTTAGTTCCTGCTTACAAGTAAGAATGCATGATATTTGGTTTTTTGTTTCTGAGTTAGTTCACTTAGAATAATGGAATAATGACCTCCAGCTCCATTTTTATTACTGCAAAGGACATGATTTCGTTCTTTTTTTATAGCTACTGGAGTGATTATTCTTAATACATTTACAAATTATACCAACATTCAGATAATTTATTAAAATAATTGAGGTTGTTTGCATTTTAAATAAACTAAAAAATTTTTTTTTGTTCTATAAGACCTTTTCTCTCTCTCGCTTTTTTTTTTTCTTTTTTGAGACAGGGTCTCACTGTCTCTCAGGCTGGAGTCCGGTGGTGTGATTACAGCCCATTGCAGCTGTTGACCTCCCCAGCTCAAGCAGTCATCCCACCTTAACCTCCTGAGTAACTGGAACTGTGCATCACCACACACAGCTAATTTTTAAAAAATTGGCATAGAGCTAGGGTTTCACTCTGTTTATCTAGGCTGGTCTTGAACTCATGGGCTCAGACAGTCCTGTCTTGGCCTCCCAAAGTGGTAGGATTACCAGCATGAGTCAGTGCACCTGGCTGACTGCATCTTTTATTATTTTTGCCTATAAAATCTTGCTTTCCCTTTGGTTGGAGATAGGTATTGTTTATTATTTATCATGGCCAATCTTTTGAAAATTACTTGGCTTTATGGGTGGTAGAGACACTTGGAGGCCCCAGGTTTATTTAGTTTCGCTTTAAACTCAGTTTTGTTAACAGTGAATTTTTAAAAAGTAGAGCTTGATCTGTTATATTCAGATTGTGTACTGTATCCAAATTCGTGTGGTTGGGTGGTCTCACAAGAGAGGAACAAGCTTGATTTCTGTTAGCCAGAGCAGCTTTTTCCTTCATATACTGTCTATACTCTTTTACTCTCTACATTCTTCTTTTTCTGTGTGTCAGTATCAAACCTTACTTTTTAGAAGGACATTGTTTCTTTAACCATGGTTACTATATTGTCAGCCTGGTAGGTGTCTTCCTAGGTGTTGTCATGCCTCTTTTCAAGTTCATACCTGTGCTTGAGATACAGTGTTAATCTTGTTAAGTCTGTTACTTCTTTTTTCTGTTCAAACTATTTGTAACAAATGGCATCAACAATGTGATAACAACAGATTTCAAAAATAAGCTATCTGCCTTTGATAGAAAAATGTCATGTATTGACCCATTATGACAGGTAACATTCAAGAAGTAAGTAATCTAAAATATGGCAAAACCAGTCTATGGGGAGAAGTCAAACTAAAATACATATAGTCAACACAGATACTATGAACATTAAGTTTCATATTTATTATACACAGTACATCTCTGTGAGTTTGTAATGGACAATAGCTACTGCCCAGATAGTATCAAATCTAAAACTTCACTTCTCCCGCATTGTGGCTATTCTCCCCTCAACTTCACCTGCCTTCCAAGTGATCCTTCTACTGCAGCCTCCCAGGTAGCTAGGGCCACAGGTGCACATCACCATACCTGGCTAATTTTTAAATTATTTGTACAGACACAGTCTCATTATGTTGACCAGGCTAGTCTCAAACTCCTGAGCTCAAGCGATCCTCCCGCCTCAGGCTCCCAAAGTGCTAGTATTACAGGCCTCAGACCACTGTGCATGGCTGTACTTTTCTTATTGGCACAGTTCCTGTCGTCTATAACGAAGTTACTCCAGAGTTATATGTAATTACATCCAGTATGTTAATACTGATTTTCAATATAACAATAATTATAGGTTTTTTAAAAACCTAGAACAATAACAAAAGTGTGTAAGTTGCCTATTGAATGTGGACTGGTAATTCAGCCAATTATGAATATACTTCTATTTTATTATATAGTTTAATTAACCTAGATACTCTTTATTTTGTTCTTCTTAATTACTTAACATGTTTAAGTTCTGATATATACTTATCAGAGTTGCTTTTGGTTTATTTATATTTGCCCCCATGGGCACAAGATTTAGATAATTTAAATAATCTACATATTAACTGTTTCAGTGAGAAACTGATAGGTTACTTTTTTTTTTTTTTTTGATAAAACTCTTTAGACTGATGCTGCTACTAGGTTGAATATTTCTGAGGAATTTTTCTTTATTTTGGCATTGTGTCTACTTTTCCCAAGAAAAAATAAATTTCTATTGATGGTACCATACCATCATATCCCTTCTGGTTCTAGGGCACCACTCCAGGGTTTAGAACCTCTTAAAATGTACTTCAGAATCTCTGTGATGCTTTTGTTCTAATCTTTTGGATTGTCTAATTTTTTTCATATTCATACTTGTGATTGCCCATAATGCCTCCTCCTCTTTTGTTCTGAGAATTTCATCTGTCTTCTGCCACACTCAGGAATCCTTTAATACTTGGGTCAAAGTACCATACAGACTTCTCTCATTAGTCTAAATCCCTAGCTAATAGTGTCCTCTGATATGTTGTTGTTGTCTGTTTCAGACAGTTAGTTTCCTTTTGCTTTTTTCATCGTAAGAGTTCTTTTTTCATAGTTTACAAAAACAGTGCTTACTTATCTTCTATATACAGAGAATGACCTTTGAACTTAATATCCACTCGATTTATAATACTTAAACCTTACCTCTGATTCCTCAATATTTAGGATTACCTTTCCTAATCATTTTTACTATTACACATTTGTGTTCTTGTTTTAGGGAGAAGAATTTTCTCCCTAAAAGGGTTCTTTTAGAATACTTTGTAAGTTGTGTATTTTTAAGTGATTTACATATGAATTATCTTAAACTACATTTTGAAAACAATTATGAAATTTTTTATTAAATAATTGTAAAAGGTTATAAGATATCTATCTCCTTTTGTGTTTTTGGTCTTATTGGTGTTTCTGGTACATTCATTTAGGAAGAAAATGTTATATGAATATGATTTTAAATTTTACAAATGGGAAAACAAGAAACAGCTATTGATATAGGGGTTTTTTTTGTTTGTTTTTTTGTTTTTTTCTTAAATGAGATGGAGTGTTGCTCTGTTGCCAGGCTGGAGTGCAGTGACGTGATCTCAGATCACTGCAACCTCCGCCTCTCAGGTTCAGGCAATCCTCTTGCCTCAGCCTCCTGAGTAGCTGGGACTACAGGCATGTGCCACCATGCCCAGTTAATATTTGTATTTTAAGTAGAGACAGGGTTTCACCATGTTAGCCAGGATGGTCTCGATTTCCTGACCTTGTGATTCGCCCACCTCAGCCTCCCAAAGTGCTGGGATTATAGGTGTAAGCCACCGTGCCCAGCTGTGTTTGTCTGTCTTTTCTTTCCTTTCTCTTTCTCTTTCTCTTTCTCTTTCTCTTTCTCTTTGTCTCTTTCTCTTTGTCTCTTTCTCTTTGTCTCTTTCTCTTTCTCTTTCCCTTTCCCTTTCCCTTTCCCTTTCCCTTTCCCTTTCCCTTTCCCTTTCCCTTTCCCTTTCCCTTTCCCTTTCCCTTTCCCTCCCTCCCTCCCTCCCTCCCTTCCCTCCTTCCTTCCTTCCTTCTTTTCTTCCTTCCCTCCCTCCCTCCCTCCCTCCTTCCCTCCCTCCCTCCCTCCTTCCCTCCTTCCCTCCTTCCCTCCTTCTTTCCTTCCTTCCTTCCTTCCTCTCCCTCCCTCCATTCCTCCATCCCTCTGTCTTTCTTTCTCTATTTTTTTCTTTATTTTTTCCCTCCCTCCCTCCCTTCCCTTCCTTCCCTCTCTCCCTCCTTCCTTCCTTTTTGTTTTTAAGAGACAGTCTTGCTCTGTCATCCAGTCAATCTGAAGTGCAGTGGCATGATCATAGCTCACTGCATCCTTGAACTCCTGGGCTTGAGGAATCTTCCCACCTCAGCTTCCTGAGTAGCTAGTGCTAAAGGTGTGTGCCCTGCCTAGCTACTTTTCCTTTTTGGGACATGGAGTCTCGCTCTTGTTGCCTGGGCTGGAGTGCAGTGGTGAGGTCTTGGTTCACTGCATCCTCTACCTCCTGGGTTCCAGCTATTCTTGTGCCTTATCCTCCCAAGGAGCTGGGATTACAGGTACTTACCACTATGCCTGGCTGATTTTTGCAGTTTTAGTAGAGACAAAGTTTCACCATGTTGACCAGGCTGGTCCTGAACTCCTGATCTCAGGTGATTCACCCACCTCGTCCTCCCAAAGTGCTGGGATTACACATGTAAGCCACTGCACCTGGATGCGATAGTAAATATTTTATACACGTTTCATATAAATAAACTATAGTAGGTCATCAAGTAACGTTTTAACATTAATGAGGAAAAAAACTGATTCCTGGCCAGGGCCACTGCCTGTGCAGAATTTGTACATTCTCCCCATGTCTCCATCAGTTTTCTCTGGGTATCCTGGTTTCATCCCACATCCCAGAGACATCCACTGTAGATACATTTACATGTCTAAATGATCCCAGTCTGAGTGAGTGTGGGCATATGTATTAGTATACTCTGCAATAGGATGGCATCCTGGTTAAGGTTAGTTACTGTGTTGTCCCTGAGATGCTGGGATAGGGTTTGGCCACCCACAACTCTGAACTGGATTAAGTGAGTTGAAAAATGAGCAAATGAATAAATACAAATTATGATTGTAAACTCTATGATACTCATACAAATGCATAGCCATAAATGATGTACAAAAGCGAGCCCACCAAATTTAAATTTTACTGTGTTTGAACTGCCTGGTGGTAGAAAGTGCACCTTAGAGTGTTCAGTTTGTAACCATTGAGTCCTTGATTTCATCTGCCACCACCACTGATTCGCCAAAAATTGAATAAATGACTATGTTAGTGGTTTGTATTAATCTTTCTTAAGTGTATGTGTAACTAACACTCATCCCAGTATTTAATATTCAAAGTGTTAACTTCTAAATAAGGAAGTTTAGTAATTTTTAAAAATTTATTTTATGAGATGGAATCTCACTCTGTTGCCCAGGCTGAAGTGCAGTTGTGCAGTCTCGGCTCAGTACAACCTCCACCTCCAGGTTCAAGTGATTCTCCTGTCTCAGCCTCCCATGTAGCTGGGACTACAGGTGCATGCTACAGTGCCCGGCCTAGTTTTCTGTATTTTAGTAGAGACTGGATTTCACCAGGTTGGCCAGGCTGGTCTCGAATTCCTCAGCTCAGGCAGTCCATCTACCTCAGCCCCCTAAAGTGCTGGGATTATAGGCATGAGCCACTGTGTCTGGCTGTGACATTTTTTTTTTTTTTTTTTTTTGTAATCATAAATATGCTATAGGAACATAACTCTTCTTTATATCAATTAATGTATGGTAAAATTAATTTTATGCATCATTTCAATTAGAATTGCAATTTTCAAGAACTATATGTTGTGAGGACTTACTGTATATACATATGCCAAAGAGAAGTGTAATTTTTTTATGTGTAGTTAATAAAGTATAATATTTATAATTTTCATCTAGGGTTAAGTTTAGAGCAAGTTGACATCTTATGGCATTGTTTAGTAGAAGATTCTGAATGTTATGATGATGCACTCCATTGGTTTTTAAATCAAGTTCGAAGTAAAGATCAACATGCTATGGGTATGGAAACCTACAAACATCTTTTCCTGGAGAAGGTAATTTCATTTCTCACAGTTTATTTGTTATTTTTCCATGTTCCCATTTTTTCTGTTTAAATACGAAATCTTTAATGCTTTTTTTTTTTTTTTTTTTTTTTCTTTTCTTTTTTGGCAGTGTTTTTTTTTAAGTAACCAAATGTAGTGATTTTTAGCTATCCTAAAATAATTTTGTTCAGATTTGTGCTTTGATTTTGTTGTTTACACTGTTTACATCTAAATTAATAGTTTATATTTATAAAAAAATTCTATTAGCTACAATAATTAAACTAACAATTAGAATAAGCGTTGAAGGCAGCAGTAATTAGAAATGTGGAGGGTTTTTCTGTTTGTTTTTAAAAATAATAATATTGTAGTCCAATTTTTAGGGGTGGTGTCCACACCCACAAGTGTGAGAACTGCTTTCTGTCACTCTTCCTTAGTTAAATGACTGTCATTGCAGTCAGTCTTTTGGGTAAAGATAAGCCAGTTTCCAAATGTGTAGATTCTGGGAAGGCATATTCAGAAGTTTTGTCATTGTAAAGATGTTCCAATTTTGTTATTTTTCTTAATGAGCTATCCCCATTAGAATTTTGAAACTGAATGAAAATAATGGAATAGACTTTATTTTTATGCTTATTATAAAGATTCTCTGCAAAATGTGACATTATCTCCATGTTGGAACTGAGTATATATATGAATGAGTTCTAGTATGTATAAACTAAATCACTTAATAGATCCAAGACAGAGCTGCAAATAGAACTTTTGCCATCTTAAATTTCAACCCCTGACTTTAACAAAAACTGCACATCTCCCATAACTTTGTGTGGTATAGTTATACAATGGATGATAGATGTTTTTATTTTTGTCCTCTGATTTGGGTCTGTGTACATCTTGAAAATCGAAACCTGTATCAGCAGGTTTCAGTTATTAACTGAATAAAATGTTTATTAAATTACACATATATTTTTTTTATTTTTCATTTTGTTTTTTTTTTTTTTTGAGATGGGCTTGCTCTGTCCCAAAGGCTGGAGTACAGTGGTGCGATTATGTCCCACTGTAGCCTTGACCTCCCAGGCTCAAGCAATTCTCCCACCACAGCCTCCCGGGTAGTTGGGACTACAGCCATATACCATCATACCCAACTGATTTTTGTATTTTTCTTAGGGACGCGGTTTTGCCATGTTGCCCAGGTTGGTCTCAAACTCCTGAGCTCAAGTGATTCACCTGCCTTGGCCCTCCAAAGTGCTGAGCCAGCATGCCCAGCCAAATTATTATATATTTTTATTTTTTTGAATTATCACTAAAAATTTAAGCTGATTTGTTTTCTTCTACAATGTTTTCAGTAAAGTTTATTTAAATAAAATAAAATCTGTGAATTATCACACTAAATTAGTTTTATGTTTCCCCACCCTCCCAAAGATGCCCCAGCTAAAACCTGAAACAATTAGCATGACTGGCTTAAACCTGTTTCAGCATCTCTGTAACTTGGCTCGATTGGCTACCAGTGCCTATGATGGTGGTTCAAATTCTGAGGTATGGATTTAGATTTACTTTATTAGTGAACTTTATTCCTCAAATTAGATTATCAAATTAGGTTACCAAATTATTTTTCTACAGAGCATAGAATTGTGCAATGCAATTGGGTTTGTTTGTTTTGAGATGGAGTCTCGCTCTGTTGCTCAGGCTGTAGTGCAGTGGTGCGATCTTGGCTCACTGCAACCTCCACCTCCCAGATTCAAGCTATTCTCCAGCCTCAGCCTCCCAAGTAGCTGGGATTACAGGTACCTGCTGCCATGCCCAGCTAATTTTTGTATTTTTGGTGAAGATGGGGTTTTACTATGTTACTCAGACTGATCTTGGATTCCTGACCTCAAGTGATCTGTTCACCTGCCTCCCAAAGTGCTGGAATTACAGGCATGAGCCAACTTGCTCAGCCCAGTTGGGTTTTATTCTGTGGTTTCAAAAGTTTTATAAAGGAAATTTATTTTTCATTACCAAAGATAACATTCGTTGTGCTTAGTGAAACCACATTACATGTTTCTTGATTTATCAGAAGAGGCCGTACAAGTGTTCTTTGAGTGTCCTAGACATTCCTAGATAATACAGTCAAATATTTTACTTCAAATAAAAGATTGATTTATCTCAGACATGATTTTTATGCCATTTGGTTCAGCTAAGCTGTTAGTTATTCTTGGGCAATTTCATTCCAAGCTACTTTAAGTAACCTCTCATCTGGGAGTCATCTCTAACTGTGAGCATGATGATCAGTTCATTAACTCTCACAAATGGCTCTTCTTATCTTCGAGGTTGTGGCATCCTAGGGCTGATATGGCACCTGGGGGCTGCCAACAAATGACTCTTCTTTAGCTTAGAGTTGTATGTACCTGGCTTGTTGGCTGCTAGGAATTGCTGAATTATTATCCTTGTACTCTGCTAACAGAGACTTACTTGACAGTCTTCCTTTTTGGACATTCCACTTAGGTAATAGTAGCTTTGATGTAGTAATCCTTTTTTTAAAAAAAATAGTTTTCTTAACAAGTTGGTGTTGCATTAGGAGAAAGGTAGAGAGAACGCGTGTTAATTCATATGGTAAAGAATAATTTTGGCTGGGCACAGTGGCTCGCTTCTGTGATCCCCAACACTTTGGGAGGCCAACGAGGGCAGGATTACCTGAGGTAAGGAGTTCGGGACCAGCCTGACCAACATGGTGAAACCCAGTCTCTACAAAAATACAACAATTACCTGGACCTGGTGGTGGGCACCTGTAATCCCAGTGACTGGGGAGGCTGAGGGAAGAGATCACTTACACCTGGGATGTAGAGGTTACAGTGAGCCGAGATCACACTACTGCACCCCAGCCTGGGCAACAGAGCAAGACTCTATCTCCAAAAAAATAAATAAAAGAATAATTTTATCTCTTAGCAAGTTTTGGGGAAGTTTTTTAAAAAGGAAAAAGAATAATTTTTAAATTATTTTTTGTGATGGAGTCTGGCTCTGCACCCAGGCGGGAGTGCAGTGGCATGATCTAGCTCACTGCAGCCTCCCCCTTCCGGGTTCTAGCAATTCTCATGCCCCAGCTTCCTGAGTAGTTGGGATTACAGGGGTGTGCCACGATGCCTGGCTAGTATTTGCATTTTTAGTAGAGGTGGGGTTTTGCCATGTTGGCCAGGCTGATCTCGAACTCCTGACGTCAGGTGATCTACCCAGCTTGCCTCCTAAAATGCTGGGATTACAGAGGTGACCCACTGTGCCAGGCCATAATGATTATTTTTTTGAGACAGTGTCTCACTCTGTCTTCTGGGCTGGAGTACAGTGGCACAGTCTCAGCTCATTGCAACTGAACCTCCCAGGCTCAAGCAATTCTCCTGCCTCAGCCTTCTGAGTAGCTGGGACAACAGGCGTGTGCCACCATGCCCAGCTAATTTTTCTGTTTTTAGTAGAGTTGGCCTGACTAGTCTAGAACCCTTGACCTCAAGGTTTCCGCCCTCTTTGGCCTCCCAAAGTGCTACAATTATAGATGTGAGCCACCGTGCCCGGCCAGAATAATTTTAACTATACCTAAAATGCTTTTATTTTATCTTCTTACTACCTTCTTTTCTTGTCTGAATAGGGTTTTTGAATTTTTTTTAGTCCTAACTCTTGCTTCAGTATCACTATGATAATTTTGTCATCTAGGCTGGAGTGCGGTGGCACAATCTTGGCTAACTGCAACCTCTGCCTCCCAGGTTCAAGCGATTCTCCTGCCTTAGCCTCTCGAGTAGCTCAGATTACAGACCTGTGCCTCCATGCTAAGCTAATTTTATTTATGTCTGTCTGTCTGTCTGTCTCTGTCTGTCTGTCTGTCTGTAGAGATAGGGTTTCAGCTTGTTGCCTGGGCTGGTCTTGAACTCCTGAGCTCAGGCAACGCGCATGCCTCAGCCTCCCAAAGTGCTGGAATTACAGGTGTGAGCCACTGTGCCCAGCCCACTATGATAGTTTTCAGTTTGGTAATTTCAGACAACTAAACATACTTGATTCACCTAAGAAGTAGTTATGCTATATTATGAAATAATACTGCTGTTTTAAAGTAGGTGATATTAATACTAAAGTTGTTCAGCTACCTATTAGGATACCTTTCTTCACTCTGCCCAACTTTTGGGAGCTTCCACTCCCCAGTTTTTCTATAGTTTTCAGTGAAAATACTCTCTTTGTCATCTCATAATTAACACTATAAATTAGAGTGAGGCTGGAACAGTGGCTTATGCCTGTAATCCCAGCACTTCGGGAGGCTGAGGCAGGCAAATCAGCTGAGTTCAGGAGTTTTGAGACCAGCCTGGCCAGCATGGAGAAACCCTCTCTCTACTAAAAACACACAAAAGATTAGCTGGATGTGGTGGTGCACACCTGTAATCCCAGCTACAGGCTAAGGCATGAGAATCCTTTGAAAAGTGGGAGGCAGAGGTTGCAGTGAGCTGAGATTGTGACACTGTACTCTACCCTGGGCAGCAGAGTGAGTCTCTGTCTCAAAAATAAAAATAAAAATAAATTTTTTTGAGAAACTTGAATTAGCATGTCTTGTTAATTTTCTGTGAATACAAGAACGCAGTGGTTTTTTTCAATATAAGTTAGATGGATTCATTGAAGCGTTGTGCTCATTATTTTATTTCAGTTGGTTTTATTCCTTTGTAGTATGTTTTTAAGGACTTGAATTTTCCTACTGTGTAGTTACAACTTGTTAAACATTATGTAAATATTGTTTGCTGCTGTATAAATATTAGAACTAGTATAGATGTATTTCATTAATTGAGGAAATTTTTAAGGCTTTTTTATTTAATAACTGAATAATAGGATTTGCCTTATTAATACTTTATAAGATTAAAACTCTTGGGTATTGTATGATTTTTACCCTTGATACTTAAGTCTTATGATGAGTTACATCATTTGACAAACAGAATTTAGAGACAATCATATTTTTCTTTCTTAGCTCTGTGGTATGGACCAATTTTGGGGCATTGCTTTAAGAGCACAATCTGGTGATGTCAGTCGAGCAGCTATCCAGTATATTAACTCCTATTATATTAATGGTAAGTGATTTGAAATACTGTCTTATGTGAGGGTGTTTTGTTAAACCATAGTTTTTCTTTGATATAGCTAAATAAGAATATAAGGCTAATATATCTAAACATTTGGCTTTCAGGTAAAACGGGTTTGGAGAAGGAGCAGGAATTTATTAGTAAGTGCATGGAGAGTCTTATGATAGCTTCTAGCAGTCTTGAACAGGAATCACACTCAAGTCTCATGGTTATAGAAAGAGGACTCCTTATGTTGAAGACACATCTGGAAGCATTTAGGAGAAGGTAATTTTTAAAATATCACACTGTTAGAATGAATTTCATTCTTATTCCTGGCATTTCCAGAAATATTCTAAAAGTGAATCTAAGTTTTTGTTGGGTCACATAGAAAGTGTAATTTACCAAAGTGAAATGTCAGTAACAGAAGTAATTTTTATTAAGAATATATACCATTTTGCTTTGAAATAGGCAGTATGGGTTCCTGATAAATATTGCACAGCTTTAATAATAATTAGAGTTTGAGCAGATATGCATGAATAAGAATTATTAGACAGAATTCCATCTCTAAGAAAGTACTGACTTTGATTAAAAATGCAAAACACCACTACTAAAAAAAGTCTCTAAAACTCTTACCAAGAACATCAGATAATCTCATAGTTGAATCAAGTTGAGTCATGTGTTTCATTTGCTGTTTTTTTTTTTCTTCCTGGACTAGGAGACAGTATTTTAATTTTGAATTTCCATTTACCATGGAAACATGACCAAAAAAATTCTGTTAATGAATATCTGTATAATTATTTTAGACATAACCTGTGTAATACAGAAATAAAGCAAATTAATATTTATGAATATAACGACTGAAATGAAAGGTGAGTAGATAGTTTTAAGAAATTCTGTGTGTTAAAAATCATGAGCAAATGTAAAAGTACCAAGAACTGTGTTGAAAAAAATTGTTAAAATTAGTAACTTTTTTCAACTTCAGATCTTAGTTTGATTTGATATTGAAATTGATAGTTTATTGACATTTTTTAAATATCAAGAAATATTGCATAATAAAGGTATTTTATACATTCCTTATAATAACATACTTCCATGATTTGAAACATTTGGACATTACAAAATTCTTTGATTATGATTGCAATTCATGGAAATTCCACTTGAAGAATTTCTTGTGTTTTTAATGAATGTGAAAGGGAGCTCGTTTTGTGTTGCACAGAAACTTCATACTGCCTTATAACTTTAATCACTTAAAAAAATAAAATTTTTAAAAAAGCAAATGTGGTGTTGTATCTTATTCAAATACATATTATAAAATTCAGGTATCACACTGTGATGTAGAAAATGAAAGTCTACTGTAATTGCTCTCTTCCTCTTGGAGATAGTTACTGTTAATGAAACCTGTACCTCCAAAATTTTTTCTGTGCTATAGGATATACAAACAGCAAACCAAAAAGGTCCTGTTGATTCACACTTAGTCCTTGCACAACATTAAGTGTCGAAAATCAGCACTTAAGTCTTTAAAAATGTATTCGTTTTTTGAGGATTCAGTGGTGGTTTGATAAGTTTAATGAAATTAAGTCCAAAAATTCCTTCTCCGATGTACAAATTTTGTTGTAATTCAGTTGTGGAAAAAAAAAATTGTCCTTGATATCTTTTTATTCATGTTTTATGTCAGAAGTTAATGTTGATGTTAAATAGTTTATATTAAAATGTTTATATAAAAATGTTTTACTAGTAGAATAACTAGGTTATGTATAAAATTGAATAGTCACAAAACTAAGCAGTAGTTTAAAAAAATTTGCCTGGGTATTCTTCATGCAAATTTTGTTCTTGATGTGCTTAGTGCTATTATTAATTGAAAGTTGCCTAACATTTGTAGGTTGAAAATATAATTGTTTTATGTGTTCTGTATATTAAGACAATAATGTCTTAAGTGGTTTTCTTTTTAAAAAGAAATAAAATTATAATCTTAAACAGTGGTTCTCAGCCAGAAGTGTTTTTGTTTCCCAAGACATAGTATGTAATGTCCGGAGACACTTATGATTATCACAGCAAGGGAGCATGTTACTGATACCTGGTGGGATCCTGCTGAATATCGGAGCATGACATATAGCTCCATCACCTTTCTTCCTCTGCCTTCTGATAACAAATTATTAATTGGGCTTAAAATGTCGGTAGTACCACTATGGAAAAACCCTGGTCTTGAATATGTAACAGAAAACTGTTTTAAGATTACTCTTTGGCTCATACATTGGATCATGTGAAAAGTAGACAAGTTCATTCATTCCTTCATTTTTTATCCTTCTATTCCAAAATTGCCAATTAGTTTTAGACATTTTTTTTTTTTTTTTAAACTAAATTCAGGTACCTTGGATCCTGTCTTCCACATCTGGAAATTAGCTAGAAAATTCACGCATGTTTAGTGATTATCATGCTAGGTGCCTCTTTCCTTTGAAATATAAGTCTTTGTAATTCACTTTATAATTTTAGCAGCCATGAATTGCCTCTCAATTTCTATTGGACTGGTTAGTATATATTTACTAGAATGTTTCTGTTCCCGAAAAATATTTCTTAGTATCTTTTTTCCTTCTGAATGTAGGAATCACAGCTTACTATTTCATTTACTGGATTAGATTGTTTTTCAAATTCCTTCTGTGTCTATTAATATTTCTACGCTCTTCATTTAAAAAAAAAAATGGCCTTAATGAGATTTTTTTTTTCCTCAGTAATTTCTCTTGGTGACTATTTTGTTAGGTGCTCTTAGCTGTTATTACGCGTTTAGGTTTGATTCAATATGATGAATCTGAACTTAAATTTGTTGCTGTAGAATAAATTGGAATGAACTTAGAACTTCTTTTGGACTTTTCCAGTCTGTAAGATGTTAAAAACTTCTGTAACATTAAAATGGTTTAAAGTGGTATCCTTTTTATGTGTTGTTTTTTTGTCATGTTTTAGGTTTGCATATCATCTGAGACAGTGGCAAATTGAAGGCACTGGTATTAGCAGTCATTTGAAAGCACTGAGTGACAAACAGTCTCTGCCGCTAAGGGTTGTATGCCAGCCAGCTGGACTTCCTGATAAGGTACTTAGATAGTTTTAATTTCCAAGTTGTTAACATTTCCCAGGTCAAATATCTGTTCTTTTTGTATTTTTAAATTGGTTGCATCTCATATTTCAGATGACTATTGAAATGTATCCTAGTGACCAGGTAGCAGATCTTAGGGCTGAAGTAACTCATTGGTATGAAAATTTGCAGAAAGAACAAATAAATCAACAAGCTCAGCTTCAGGAGTTTGGGCAAAGCAACCGAAAAGGAGAGTTTCCTGGTAAGCCTTTCAATTCAAATGCCCTCCCTCTCTCCCTCCCTGTCTCTCTCCCTGTCTCCCTCCTTCTCTCTCCCCCCCCTCTGCCCCCCCTCCCCCCCTCCTCCTCCCTCTCCCTCTCTCTCTCCCTCCCTCCATCCCTCCCTCTCTTTCCCGTTCTTTCTTCCTCTCTTTGTCTCACCCTCTTTCTCCTCTTTCTTTCTTTCTCTATCTCTTTCTCTTTCTTTTTTTTCTCAGCCTCCTGAGTAGCTGTGATTACAGGCGCCTTCCAACACGCCCAGCTAATTTTTACATTTTTACTAGAGATGCGGTTTCACCATGTTGGCCAGGCTGGTCTCGAACTGCTGACCTTGTGATCTCCCGGTCTCTGCCTCCCAGAGTGCTAGGATAACAGGCATGAGCCACCATGCCCAGCCCTCTCTCTTTCTTTCTCTTTTCTTCTTCCTTCCTCCTCTTCCCCTTCTCCCTTTCCCCTTTCCTTCCCCCTTCTCTCGTTCCTTCCCCCTTTCCCTTTTTCTTCCTTTTCT
Source organism: Sapajus apella (assembly GCF_009761245.1). NCBI lineage: Eukaryota > Metazoa > Chordata > Mammalia > Primates > Cebidae > Sapajus > Sapajus apella. The sequence continues at coordinate 12,061,586 of NW_022436966.1, forward strand.
TTCCCTTTTCTTTCTTTTTCTTTCTCTCTCTTTTTTCTCCTCTTTCCCTCTCTGTCTCTCTCTTTCTTTATTTCTTCATATCATGTCATATATCATATATCACAACTGCCTTGGTTTGTCTTGTGTTGCTGTAACAATACTACAGACTAGGTAATCTGTAAAGAACAGAATTTATTTTTCACAGCTTTGGAGCCTAGGACGGGAAGTCCAAGATCAAGGTACCAGCATCTGGTGAGGGCTTGCTTTCAAAGTGGCTTCTTGAATGCTTCCTCCTCACAGGCAGAGGGTGGAAGGGTAAAAAAGGAACAGACTCCCTCCATCAAACCCTTTTATAATGGCATTAATTCATTCATGGCCTCTCCAAAGGCCCCATGTCTAAAATCTGTTGAATTGGAGATTAATGTTCAACATGAATTTTCAGAGAGAGAAAAATTCAAACCATAGCAGCAACTTTGAACCTTTACTTTGAACGTCCACCATCCATATTCATGGCTCCCTTTACCCTCCCCTCCCTTTGATACCATTGATTCTTAGGTAAGAAGCTGCTAAGAATTGCTTCGGATGTTATATGCAAAGAAGTCTTCATTCGTTTCTTAGAAAATTCTATTTTAGACTTTTGATTGGACCATAAAAAACTTGAAGTTTATTTCATAAGCAGTGTGGGGATTATTGATAAATTTAAGTTTCTTGTATACTGATTCACTTTAACCCAATAGTGGTTTTTTTTTTTTTTTCCTTGAGCCGAGTGATCCACCGCTAAGAGTCATACCAATAGCGGGGTTTTTTTGTATGTGTGTGTGTGTTTGGTTTTTTTTTTTTTTTGGCTGTTTTCATATATTTCATTTTCATTTTTCTAAGTATATAAAAATAACATACCTTCATGTTCCGCCTGTGCATCTCTCCTTGCCTACCAAAAGTATCTTAGGAAATTTTTCATGTAGGCCTCATATATATATGTATATATATGTGATTCCTTCATTACTGTTAGTTACTGCTAGTGAATTTTTAGTGTCGATCCATGGCACATTGAATATGAGCTAATCAAAGAAACACTCTGAAAGAAACATGATGAAAGTTGTTGCTTTTTACTTAAAATTAAAGGTTTGAAATAACAGGCGTGAATACATATTTAGAAAAAATGCTTAGGTTTAAAAGCTGCTTCTTAGAACCTTCTTAATCTGCCCATGTGAGGAGGGTGATAATTTTTAGGCATGTTTTAGTAAGGAGCCAAAGATTAATGACAGCATGCTTAAGGTGAATCATATGTATCTTGTGAAGTGTATCAGATCATAGTTTTTTTAAAGTATCAAATAACTAGTATTTTTGATACAAAATAATGTGGAAAAGTTGACCTCCTAGCCCCATCTGTGAACCACCCAGTTTCCCTTTTCCTGAGGCACATGGTGTTAAACGGTTTCTGATATCTCTTTCCAGAGATATCAAGATAAAATGTAAAACTGTTAATATACATATATATTTAAAATACAAATGGTAGAATTCCATCTTTACTGTTCTACTCTTTGCTTGTAAGGCATATCATTATCTTAGAAAACATTTTGTATTAATTCATGTAGTAAGCTACCTCATTCTTGAGATCTGCATAGGTCACTATATAGTAATAACTTGATTTATTTTGCCTTTTCTCTATTAATGGACATTTTCATTCTTTTGCTATTGCAAACAATGTGACAGAATATCTTTGTCTATATTATTTCATGTATATTGGATAAATACCTCATTATGGAATTTCTGGATACAAAGGTATCTGATTTCGTTAGGTTGAAATGTATTGTATGTAGAATGTATGAAAATACTGAAGTGAAAAACCCATGTACCTACCATCCAGATTAGGAACTAGAATATTAGTAGAAGCTACTATTGTGTCCCTACCCAATAACATCATTCCCACTTCCCCTTAACACTGTCTTGATTTTTGAATTTCTTTTTTTTTTTTTTTTTTGAGACGGGGTTTTCCCCTTGTTACCCAGGGCGGGGGTCAATGGGGCGGACTCGGCTCACCGCAACCTCTGCCTCCTGGGTTCAGGCAATTCTCCTGCCTCAGCCTCCTGAGTAGCTGGGATTACAGGCACGCGCCACCATGCCCAGCTATGTTTTGTATTTTTAGTAGAGACGGAGTTTCACCATGTCGACCAGGATGGTCTTGATCTCTTGACCTCGTGATCCACCCGCCTCGGCCTCCCAAAGTGCTGGGATTACAGGCTTGAGCCACCGCGCCCGGCGATTTTTGAATTTCTTAACGTTGTTATTGTTCTATATAGTTTTACCTCCATGTATGTGTTCCATTTTAGTTTTGTGAAACAGGTTAGCAACCACAAACATAGTGGATTAAGAAAAAGGAACATATGTCTATTATTAGATAAAGGATTGCAGAAGATGACAAGCTATAAATCTTCCCTACAAATCTATATAACCTAATTTGGGGATATCAGTAGGGAAGTTCTCAAGTATAGGTCTCAGCACAGTTAAGACATATCCTAGTGCTATAATGTTGATAAAAATAATGGAATATCCAACAGAAATATCTTCATTGAATTTGTATTTTATTTTCTTTTTCTAAGCTCTTCATGATCTACCATAACTCTAAGGAGTAGGTCAAGGCAGAATTTCTTCTGTAGGATGAAATAAATGTCCTCTGCTGATTCAAGCAGTAGGACATGGAGGTGAGAGCAGGAACCTCGCTAGCACTTTGTGAAGACAGTCCAACTACAGATAAGAACTGGGCCAAGTTCATTGTCCATTCTTTTGTAACATAGAGAAGATAATACAATGGCAGCAGTGGTCTGAGTCATGATAACCCTCAATAAAGCATTTCTCTAAGGTCACACTGATCTTACTAATTGTCCTCCATATTTGGGGCACAGCAGGGATTGTGTGATATCTCTGTCATCCGTCTAGTAATTCTCCTCTCCTGTGTTGGATGTTCTGTTTCCATTATCCATACCATTCTCATTATTGGTTGTCTTTGTGTGTGTCTTTCTGGAATACAGTGAAGTGTTGTGTTCAGTGGTTTCTTGTGAGATGATTAACAGGGGTTTTTGATTCCTTGCATCATTAAAAATAGGTATCTCATATTTTCATACCCAAATGATAAATTAGCTGGGTATAGAATTCTAAGTAGGAAATTGTTTTCGTGCAGAATTTTAGAGGAACTTCTCCATTGTTTCTTGATTTCATTATTGCTGTTGAATTCTGAAGCCATTCTGAATTCTGATATTTTTTACATGTAGTTGTTTGTTTGTTTGTTTGTTTGTTTTGACAGCCTTCCCTTGTCACACAGGCTGGAGTGTAGTGGTACGATCTTGGTTCACTGAAACCTCCAGATTGAAGTGATGCTCCTACCTGAGCATCCTGAGTAGCTGGGGCTATAGGCGGACACCATTATTCCTGGCTAATTTTTTGTATTTTCTGTAGAAAGAGGGTTTCGCTATGTTGCCTAGGTTGGTCCTGAACTCCTGAGCGCAAGCCATCTGCCTGCTGTGGCCTCTGAAAGTGCTGGGATTACAGGCCTGAGCCACTGTGCCCAGTTAACATGTAGTATTTTTACTTACAGAGATAATCAGTCTGCACCTTTTTCTTAGTGTTCTGGGCCTGAGTATAGGTCTGTTTCCAATGATTGTGATGGATGCTTCAGTATTTACATATTTAGCTATTTAGCATTGGGCCCTTTCAGTTTGGCAGGTTATATTACTCAGTTTGGAGAAATTTTCCTGAAATGGTTCATAGATTTCTTGTCTTCTATTTTATCATTTTCTCTCTTTATAGAGCATATCCATTATCTAGATGTTTCATCTCTTGGACTCTTTCTAATTTATCTTTTTTGTGTTTCTTTTTTGTAAGTCGTAACTCAAGTTCCTGAGAGATGTTATCAGCTTTATTTTGCAGTCCTTCTACTGATTTCATTTTTGTCATTCTTTTAATATATAAGGGCTCTTTTTTCTCTGGAAAAAAAAAAAAGCCTGTTTTTATAGTTGAAATATCTTTTTGAGATTAGCATTTTTTCTTAATTGTTTAATTTTGCTTTTTTGTTTATTCTGATACTGTCTCTACTGTTTAGATTATTTACATTTAATGTAATTCTTTAATTTTCTATTTGTCCCATCTCCTTTCTTTTTTAGCACATATTTAGCACTTCTGATACTTTTCATTCCTGTGCATAGATCTTAGTTTCTATTTGGTTTCTTTTCCAGCTTTCTTTTTGTTATTTTATTTTATTTATTTTTTGAGACAGGGTCTCACTTTGTTACCCAGGCTGGAGTGAAGTGGGATGATCATGGTTCACCACAGCCTCAACCTCCCATGCTCAGGTGATTCTCCCACCTCAGTTTCCTGAGTAGCAGGGAGTACAGGTGCCAGCCACCATGCCCAGCTGATTTTTGTATTTTCTGTAGAGACACGGTTTTACCATGATGCCCAGGCTAGTCTCAAACTCCTGGGCCCAAGCAGTCCTCCCACCTTGGCCTACCAGAGTGCTAGATTTACAGGCGTGACCCACTGTACCTGACCTTTCCCCCTTCATTCTAGTAAACTTCCTTTAAAGCTTTGTACTCTAGGTCTTCTGGTGACAAATTTTCTCAAGCTGTTTTTTGTCTAGAAAAAAGTTTATTTAAAAATGTTTATTTTGCCTTCATAGTTGATGGATATTTTCACTGGACATCAAATTCACTGGACATGAGGATTTTTTCCTCTTTCAGTTCTTTAGAATTGTTGTTTGCTATTTGGCTTGTAAAGTTTGTGACCTGATTCAGTGGTTTTCCTTTTGTCCTTTACCTCCTGTGTCTTTTTGTTTTTTTTCCTATGGTTGGCTTTAAAGATGTTTCTTTAACATTGATTTTTCAGCATTTTGATTGTGAATATGCCTTTCTTTATGTTTGAGATCTGGGCTTAGTTTACCTCTTAGATCTATGAGTTTATAACTTTTATCAAACTCAGAAAAGGTAGCAATTATATGTTGCTTCATTTTTTCTCTTTTTCTTTTCTCCTTACCCGTTTATTTTCTGTTTCTAGGCTGTTGGTAAGGTGTTGCAGATTTCTGAGGCACTGTTTCTTTTCTTTCTTCCTTTTGTATGTGTGAGGGTTAGATTTTGATCTTACTCTTATGCTAGATCATTTTGCAATTTATGTTTTTTGGGGCTTGCTGTTCATCACAAATTCATTTGGTGATCATCTTGTAAACTTTGATCTCTTTTTTTTTTCTTGTCAGTTAATGTCTGTGAATTTTTTTTTTTTTTTTTTTTTTTTTTTTTTTTAAAGACGCTGTGTCGCCCAGGCTGGAGTACAGTGGCATGATCTTGGCTCACTGCAGCCTCTGTGTCCTGGGTTTTGACAAGCAATTCTTCTGCCTCAGCCTCCTGAGTAGCTGAGACTACAGGTACATGCCACCACGCCCAGGTAATTTTTGTATTTTGAGTAGAGACAGGATTTCACCAGGCCAGATTGGTCTCGAACTCCTGACCTCGTGATCTGCCCTCTTCGGCCTCCTAAAGTGCTGGGATTGCAGGTGTGAGCCACCACACCTGGCCTGTGTCTGTAAAATTGTTAAAATGTATTTTATTTGAGTTGTAAAGGGGAAAAATTACATGTGTGTTCAGTATTCAATCAAATCAAGAGTCTTTAAGGTTTTGTTTTGTCTTGAAACATTCATTAATATTTTAATTTTTTAAAGGTAGAAATTCTAAGAACTGATAAGGAATAAGCATTTCTTATGTTAAAAAGATCTTCCCAAAGGTAGTAAAAGATAGAAAGCAGTTCAATGTATCATAAAATCTAGTTCAGCCATAAGAAGCAACATTAATGTGTTGTCATTGTCCATCCAGCCTGCTATATCAAAATACCATAAACGGGGTAGCTTACAAATAAAAGAAATTTATTTCTCATGGTCTGGAACCTGGGAATTCCAAGATCAAGGTGTCAGCAGATTCAGGTGTCTAGTGACAGCTTTCTCATAGATGGTGAGATGGTGCTTTATTGCTGTGTCTTCACAAAGTAGAAGGCCCAAGCAAGCTCCTTTGGGCCTCTTTCGTAGAGACGCCACTCCCATTGTTGGAGGGCTCTGCCTAATACCTAATAACCTCCAAAAGGCCCTACCTCCAAATATCATTGCCTTGGAAATTAGGATGCACCATATGAATTTGGGGAAAACATATATTCAGACCATAACACTTGTCATTAACGCACAGAATATAAGCCTGTCTCGCATCACATACGGGCCATTATCCTAAATAAAACCCTAGCAATTGCAGTTCTCTTTTGGAACAAATTTATGCATGCTTAATTAGAGTATCCAACAAATTAAGGCACAAATCACTGTATTATTGTAGCAGTTAATCATGACTAAGAGTGTTTTAATATTGCAGAGATTTATAATCAATACATTTAATAGTCTCAGCAAGATAGAATAGGCATTTAATAAAAATCTACCAAAATATTGCCAGGCGCGGTGCTCGTCTCTAATCCCAGCACTGTGGGAGGCTGAGGTGGGAGTATCACTTGAGGCCAGGAGTTCAAGACCAACCTGCCAGCACTGCAAAACCCTGTCTCTACTAAAAATACAAAAATTATCTGGGCTTGGTGGTGTGCACCTGTAATCCCAGCTACTCGGGAGGTTGAGGCACGAGAATCGCTTAAGCCAGGGAGGCAGAGGTTGCAGTGAGCCAATACCATGCCACTGCACTCCAGCCTGGGTGACAGAGTGAGACTGTCTCAAAAAACAAAACTACCAAGTATTAAAAGTTTAATACAGAATTTCTATCCATCCAGTAGCCAAAGCTTTTCTTAATGAGCATACTGCTTTGTAAGCATTTATTTTTCTTCTCATTTTGTATAATACAAAATGAGTTGAATAAAATAAAATATGCTATGAAATAGTATAGCTGTTATTCAATTATAATTTGTGAGCAACATGATGATAGGACACTGAAGAAATCAAGTATGCAATAGCAATTTTAAAATGTTGGCGATAATCTGGCTGTGCGTGGTGGCTCATGCCTGTAATCCCAGCGCTTTGCGGGGACCGAGGCAGGTTGATCACTTGAGATCAAGAGTTTGAGACCAGCCTAGCCAACGTAATGAAACCCGTCTCTACTAAAAATACAAAAATTACTTGGGCATAATAGTCCTAGCTATTCGGGAGTCTGAGGCACAAGATTAGCTTGAAACCGGGAGGCTGAGGTTGCAGTGAGCTGAGATTGTGCCACTGCACTCTAGCCTGGGTGGCAGAGTGAGACTCTGTCTCCAAAAAAAGATGTGAGGAGGTCTTTGTAAAATGTGAGAATAAAACTTTTTGAGATAAGTGGACAGCTGAGTAAATTGAAATAGCATGTGTGCATACTAAGTATTGTGAAGATGTTAAGTAAATTTATTATTATTATTATTATTATTTTTTTTTTTGAGACGGAGTTTCACTCATGTTACCCAGGCTGGAGTGCAATGGCGCGATCTCGGCTCACCGCAACCTCCGCCTCCTGGGTTTAGGCAATTCTCCTGCCTCAGCCTCCTGAGTAACTGGGATTTCAGGCACGCGCCACCACGCCCAGCTAATTTTTTGTAGTTTTAGTAGAGACGGGGTTTCACCATGTTGACCAGGATGGTCTTGATCTCTTGACCTCGTGATCCACCCGCCTCGGCCTCCCAAAGTGCTGGGATTACAGGCTTGAGCCACTGCACCTGGCAATTTATTATTTTTTTTAATGTTATATCTAAAATCCCAGTGTGATTTTTGTTTAAAATTTGATGAAACTACTGTGAAGTTACCTGTACGAGTAAGCAATATTAGAAGCTCTGGGAGGTCAGTAAATTGGTACTTTACAAAAAAGCTCTGGGAGGAAAACCCAAAAGGATAATAGAAAGTTTAATTTCTATACTAGCTATATAAACATTTAAAGCATAATATGATTTTGGTGTGGGAATTGTTAGTTAAATAATACAGAATGAATACTGAAAATTAGTCATCTATGACTTGTTTGGGGAAATAACCCCCTCTTTTTCTAATATTTAGGATATGTTTAAAAAGTCATATTCCTATTAACAAAATAAATGGTAGGAAAATTTAGAAGAAAATAGGATTGAATATTTGTCAGACCATTTTGAGGGCCAGGATTGAGGGCTAGAAATAATGAGAAGGGAAAGAATCATAGATTTAGCTGCACAGTGATTAGCAATTTAGTTATAAAACAATTGTGCTTAAGACAGGTTGCCAAAATGACTCTTCTTGGGAGAAAAACCTGTTCCTTTTCTGTGTTTGAAATATTTTCCCACAGACCTTCTTTATTCATGTGGAGGGAAAGGTAATTTTAAAATGTTATGTGTCATTATGAAAAGAATAGCCTTACCCCATTCATTTTTCTTGAAAGCAATTGTTCAGTGTCTGTTCATTGAAGTTTTTCTACATCAAGTGAATGAAGCTTAGCAATATTTTTAAAGTTTAAATTTTTCATCAAACATAAAATTTTTCTTAATTTTTCAGCTCTAATCTTTTTTTCCCCTTAAACATTGTGCATTATGCAATACTTAATTTGAATGTCTATTCCTTTTTAGTGCCTAGAATGCATGTGTGAATAAAACATCTCTGCCCCTGTGGAACTGGGAATTTATCTTTCTTCATTTCGTTTCTGTTTTTCTTTCCTTTTTCCTTCCATTTTTCCTTTCTCCTTCCCTTTTTTCGTTACTTCCTTCTGTTCCTTCTCCCCACCCTCGCTTCCCTTCCCAGATCATAAATATGAGATATTAATAAGTGCTTTAAAGAAAGATAAAGCAGAGTAAAGGGTTAATGATGAAATGAGGCTTTTAGATTGGGTAATAAGGAGAAAGCTCCCATTGGATGAGAGGCTTGAAAGAGGTGAGAGAATAAGTATCTTGAATTTCTGGAGAGGAATCTTAGTCCTTGAGATGGGAACATACTTGGTATTTTCAAGAAAGGTCAAGGAGGCCAGTTGGCTGAACCTAGTGAGGTAGGGAAGATGGTGGGAAATGAAGTTGAAGATGTAGGCAGCAAAAAGGACTTCATGCATTCTAAAAATAACTATTCTCAATCTATTGAATTTACTGTCTTTACCTAAAATCTGGAGGGTTGGAATTATATTTAAGTTTTGCATGTAGGGTGCTTAATTGCTACAACTATATCTTTTTGTCAGCAAATAAATTAATTCTGTAAAACAAATTATTTCCATATTCTGCTGTTTTTAAGGAGGCCTCATGGGACCTGTCAGGATGATTTCATCTGGACATGAGTTGACAACAGATTATGATGAAAAAGCACTTCATGAGCTTGGTTTTAAGGATATGCAGGTACATATATAAAATGTGGTTTGAGTTTTAATGATCTGTTTATAGTCATCAGTTGAACAGTCACAGGTCTAATTTAAAAACAGCTCTTATTGCTTTGTTATATTAAAATTCTAAGTGAAGTTATTTTATGCTTCAGATTTGTTCTATTAAACCAAAAAACTTGATATGCATAAATTTTTTGTTTTTTCCTGTTTTGTTTTTTTTTTTTTTTTTAATAGATGGTATTTGTATCTTTGGGTGCACCAAGGAGAGAACGGAAAGGGGAAGGTGTTCAGCTGCCAGCATCTTGCCTCCCACCCCCTCAGAAGGACAACATTCCAATGCTTTTGCTTTTACAAGAACCTCATTTAACTACTCTTTTTGATTTATTAGAGATGCTTGCATCATTTAAACCACCCTCAGGAAAAGTGGCAGTGGATGATAGTGAGGTGACTATGTTTGATTTTCACAAATCTTGTTTTGTCTTTCTGTTGAGAGGATATAGTAACTTGAATAAAACTATAGATTATAAAATAAAATTATAATTTTCTCTGTTTTGTTTTGTTTTGGATACGAAGTCTTACTCTCTTTCCTAGGCTGGAGTGCAGTGGCATGATCTCGGCTCACTGCAACCTCCACCCCCTGGGTTCAAGCAATTCTCCTGCCTCAGCCCCCCAAGTAGTGAGTTTATAGGCATCCACCACCATGCCCAGCTAATTTTTGTATTTTTAGTAGAGACGGGGGTTTCACCATATGGGCCAGGCTGGTTTCGAACACTTGACCTTAAGTTATCTGCCCGCCTCGGCCTCCCAAAGGGCTGGGATTACAGGCGTGAGCCACCATGCCCAGCCTTTGGTAATCTTTTAAGAGTAGTAAAATTGGGCCTGGCCCAGTGGCTCACGCCTGTAATCCCAGCATTTTGGGAGGCTGAGGCAGGCGGATCACGAGGTCAGGAGTTTGAGACCAGCCTGACTAACATGGTAAAACTCCATCTCTACTAAAAATACAAAAGTTACCCAGGCATGGTGGCGTGCACCTGTAATCCCAGCTACTCGGGAGGGTGAGACCGGAGAATCGCTTGAACCCAGGAGGCGGAGGTTGCAGTGAGCTGAGATTGCACCACTGCACTCCAACCTGGGCGACAGAGCGAAACTCCGTCTCAAAAAAAAAAAAAAAAAAAAAAAAAAAAACAAAATTAGGAACCCATTTATATATTCATTAACTATTTACTTAACATGATCCAGATATACTGTTTTAATCAATACTTTTATCTTGAAAGGGCTCTCTGTAGGAGGCTTTATATAATCTGAGCTAGAAGGATGAAAAGCCAGTTAAAAAGATGAGAAATGGTCTGGATAGAGTAATCTGGAGAAAAGGTTCCTGGAGAAATGCTTGATATAAGAAGTTAGGCAGGTTCAGGAATTGTTAGAGAGCTAGGAAGGAGAATGTGGAGGAGGATGGGAGAGTAGAATGAGGGCAATGAAATTGGAAAGGTTAGGCAGAGCGAAATAATGTAAACCTTTTGGATCATTGTGAGTCATTTCCATTTTACTCAAAGTGGATGTCATTAAAAGATTTTAAACAGTGGATAAACACATATTCTGATTTTTGTTTTATACCTATTAAGTTTCTTTGGCAAAAGTAACAAATTCAGTAAAGCATCTGATATACTAGTCCAGGAAGGAGTTGATAGTGCCCTGGCATAGGATGGCAGCAGTGGAAATAAACAGACAAGTCAAAACAACAACACTTGGTGGTGGTTTGGGTTTTAGGAGTAGGGAATGAAGAGAAGGAAGACAGAAATGGCATTGGGTTTCTGTCTTGAGCAACAGCGCGGATTCCATTTGAGATGGAGGATAGATGGATGAATGAAGGACATCAAGTGGAGATGTCAAGTAATCATTTGGATACATAAGTTTGAAACTCAGAGAAAGAGTATAATCTAGAAAAATGGTTTGTGGGTTATCACTATAAAGATGGCATTTGTTTTGTTTTGTTTTTTTATTTTTTATTTTTTTGGAGACACCGTCTCACTGTTGTCACCTAGGCTGGAGAGCAGTGGTATGATTATAGCTCAGTGTAGCCCCTTTATCTCTTGGGCTCAAGGGATCCTGCTGCCCCAGCTTCCTAAGTGGAACTCCAGGCGCATGTCAGTGCACCTGGCTAATTTTTAAAAGTTTTTTGTAGATATAGTCTTTTTGTGTTGCCCAGGTTGGTTTTAAATTCCTGGCCTCAAGCGATCCTCCCAATGTGCTAGGATTATAGGCTTAAACTACTGTGCCCAGCCTGAAGATGACATTCAGTGACAAGCGTGTATATGACATCACTTACAGGAGCGATTTTCAATTTACTAACATTTATTTATTTATTTTTGAGATGGAGTTTCGCTCTTGCTGCCCAGGCTGGAGTGCAATGGCGCGATCTTGGCTCACCACAACCTCCGCCTCCTGGGTTCAAGCGATTCTCCTGCCTCAGCCTCCTGAGTAGCTGGGATTACAGGGATGCACCACCACGTCCGGCTAACTTTGTGTTTTTAGTAGAGAAAGGTTTTCTTCATGTTGGTCAGGCTGGTCTGGAACTGCTGACAGGTGACCCACCTGCCTTGGCCTCCCAAAGTACTGGATCACAGGCGTGGGCCACCTTGCCTGGACTTAAAACAATGCCTTTAAATGGACTTATTCTAAGACCTTTTCATGTATTCAAATAGCTTATGCAGTGAGTCACAATTTTGAGATTGGGGGGCAGGTAAAATGGTAGTATTTTGATGGTTTTCTCTGTGTTAGGCTAGTATTCTTTTCTTTCTTCCCCAAGATGGTTAAGTGACTTCTTCCCATTTCCATGATGTGTTTGATTATGGATGCAATGGGCTGCCATTCAGCCCTTGGTTTCGTATACCTCAGTTTCTCAGGTGACGGTACATTGTTAAACTCCCAAGAAATCTCCATTGTGTTTTCAAGCAGAATAATCAATAAAAGGTGCCCGTGAACCTCCCTTTTCTCCCCTAGTGCTGGTGTTCTATTCCATGTATTAGAGAGGAGGGGGATGAAAATTTACAGAAGGTTTTTTTCAAAAGAGGAGTTGTTCAAATTGGGTCCAGTTACTGATAAGAGTGAAGTTAGTTAGCATTACAGATTTTCTTCCTTAAAGCAAATGACATGTTTGAGGAACTGGGAATATGAGCATAGTGTAATTTAAATACTAGGACAGAAAGGTACTCTGTAACCTATACTGCAAAAAGACCTTACATGATTTTTTTTTTTTTTAATCCACCATTATGGCTAGTTTTAAGCTGCAAAATGAGCTCTTTTCTGGGCTCTTAGAAACAAAATTTAGATGTTTGTATGGAGGATGTAATAGAGAAAACCAAGACCAGTGATAAAAGATCCAGTTAATAGGCTGTTATGTTAGTCTGAGTGAGGCTTAAACCAGAGGGAAAGCATTTCATTGTTTTAGCAGTTTATTGAATTTTATTTTTGGCAGCTAGATACAGGGATTCTTTGCTGAATAAGATAGGTTTGGTCCTGATGAGAGTTACACAGAAATGTAAAAAGAAAGGATCTCTCAGGAGGCTTTCAGCCATAACAGAACCTAGTTATGCACACTTGGAAGATTTTTTTCCTTCAAATCCTTTTTTATATAGAATTCAATCTTTCTCTCTCTCTCTCTCTCTTTAATAGTTATTTACAAAGGAATGAATTGTTTTATTGAAGAACTCTTGAGTGTCATTTCCTCAAGTAAATAAAGCACAGGTGTTACTTGGGGGTTGCTTCTGTTTCTTTGTTCCTCGAGCTAGTGAAACACCAAGTTTATGTTGAAACTTTCTAAGATTTCCTTGCCATCAGAGTGTACCCAACTTTCTGCCTTCATACCAAAAGAAGTAATTTTCTTTTTATAGGTTTATAGAACATCTCTAGACCATACTATAGCAAAGAATTACTATGATAGTAGTAATAGTAATAAATTTATAGTCTGTGGAAAATACCAAAACTGGGAATTTAGCTTTTACTCTTTTTACCTCTCAGGGTGGTACTTTAATTTTTTTTAATCGCCTATTTCCAAAATAGTTTCTGAAATGTTATTTAGCTTACTCTTAACACCTTTCTGAATTCAGATTTAACAAATGATAATGGAAGAAAGTAGGTCTTTAAAATTGTTTGCTTTCTTCTTAGCTCATCTGAGACTGGAAAATGAGGTTTAAGATTAGCAAAATAAGAGAAACAGATAGGCTCTTTTCCTAAATGGAAGTTCAAGGATTTAATTCACCAAGTCTTTATTGTGCTTAGAGTAGTGATTCGCAAAATGGAAATAGGTGGTAGTCATATTGAAATTTGCTAGAATGGACTTTAAACAGATGTTTTCAGTTTTATTTCCAAAGTTTCCTGAGGCACATACATGATCAGTCTTAGAGGAAGGCTGTTCTAGAAAAATGTTCAGTAAGAAGGTGAAAAAACACTGCTTTGAGTATTTTCTCAAATATTATGTGTCATATAACAAACGTTTCATGTCTCACTTTTCAGAAAATGAGACTTAAAAATATTAGCAGATTTGGTGGTTTTATGCAAAAATTTGAGCTTAAACTTTTTTCTTCTGATGTGTTTTGATAAAGCAGTTGTTTTTATTTGTAGAGTTTAAGATGTGAAGAACTTCATCTTCATGCGGAAAATCTTTCTAGGCGTGTCTGGGAGCTACTGATGCTTCTTCCTACATGTCCTAATATGTTGATGGCATTCCAGAATATCTCAGATGAACAGGTGAGCCCACAGAATCTCTTTACCCTCCTAGAGGCTGTTACCAGTTTACGTTCCTATTGACAGTGTAGAATACTGCCTGTTGACATACCCTCAGTAAATCTGAATATAGTTTTTACCCATATAATAGGTAAAAAGTGCCACTTCATTTTAATGTTCATTTGTTTAGTGAGGGTGAATAACATATCATAGGCTAAATGGAAGATGAAGATGTTTTCTAAAATTATGAAATAGGGTTTGCCATTTTATATTAGTGTTTTTTCTTATTACAGTGTGTTTTGAATATTGCTTTTTGTTCTCAGTAACAAAAAGTAATGTTTAGAGAAAGTAAACCAAGGTGAAATGACGTGCATCAGTGTTTCTTTTCTGTGCTTATACAAGTTAACTGACTCTACTGGGGAAAATGAGGCAAAGAAATTTAATATCTGTATGATAATTTATTTCCATCTGGACATCACCTCACATGTGTTGGATATCTTTCTAAAGTCTTCAACATTAAAGATTGTTTTCATTTAATTATTCATTTTTGAGATAGGGTCTCACTCTGTCACCTAGGCTAGAGTACAGTGGCATGATCTCAGCTTACTGCAACCTCAGCCACCAGGACTCAAGCAATCCTCCCCTGACTTTCCCCAGTAGCTGAGACCACAGGCATGTGCCACCATGCCTGGCTGATTTTTCTATTTTTACTAGAGACAGGGTTTTCCCATTTTGGCCAAGTTCATCTCTACCTCCTGACCTCAAATGATCCGCCTACCTCAGCCTCCCAAAGTGCTGGGATTACTGGCGTGAGCTTCTACTCCTGGCTTAAAGATTGTTTTTAAAAGGTATATGATACATAGTTTATTTGAGGAGATCTCCGAAAGAACTCCTATAGGATGAATGCAAAAACAGATGTCCTAATGTTATGCTAATTCTAGGATTTGGAACATTATCATGTGATTGTAGGAGGTCCAATATCTCACATGATTTGGAAGTCTAGAAGATGGGCTCTTGAAAATGCTGAATGATGACTTACAGTAGCACTAGTAATAGCATTTCAAAGATGCACATTAAGTGTGAATTACATTATTTCATGAATTGACAATAGAAAACAGCAGTGTTCCTGAGTTCATATATTTGCATGACTTTTAAATATGTAGTTGTAAGTATTAAATACAGACATTTAATTCATCACCATCTTCAGAAGTTTACCCACTCAACTAGACTATATAATTTTGTTTCTTCTTTCAACTGGGTAGATTAACAAGTTATAATTATTTGCCCATGCTGCTGTTTATGTATTAATTTAATTGGCTTTATTTTCAGAAAATTTAATGAATAATTGATGTTTTAAGCATACCATTTGTACCAGTTAATAACTAGCCTTCATGTATGTTTTAATATATTTTAAAGTATATATAATATTTTGAGGTTTTATGTAGTGTCAGTTTGTTTAAAGTTTTTCTTTTTTGTGTTCCCTGAGTAAGTTGGCTTGAGAAACATGTTTTTCTAATTTAAGAGTAATGATGGATTTAATTGGAAAGAGCTTCTCAAAATTAAGAGCGCTCACAAGCTATTGTATGCTCTGGAAATTATTGAAGCACTGGGAAAACCTAATAGAAGAATAAGGAGAGAGTCAACGGTAATTGCATTTTCATTATTATCATTAAATATTTGTATTCTCTCTGGAGCGAAATTCTATAAGGTATTATCTTTTCCATTCTAGAATAATTCTTCTGCCATTCTCCCTTATTTTGTTGCCTTTCTCATAGGGAAGTTACAGTGATCTTTATCCAGATTCAGATGATTCAAGTGAGGATCAAGTGGAAAATAGTAAAAATTCCTGGAGTTGCAAGGTTTGATCATGTGTTTTTCAATGTATTGATAAAAATAATTTATCTCCAGTTTTTCAGAAGTGGGTACCATAATTCTTCATTGTTTTTAGACTAATATACTATTAAATAATAGTTTTAAAATCATGTATTACTTTAAGTTGGAATAATCTGAGATTATTTAATGCCTTAGTACACCTATTTTTAGCTCTGATTTTTCTCCATTGAAATACTGTGAGAGGCCAGATGTGGTGGCTCACACCTGTGATCCAGCATGTTGGGAGGCTGAGACAGGTGGATCACCAGGTCAGGAGTTTGAGACCAGCCTGGCCAACATGGTGAAACCCCTATCTCTACTAAAAAAATAAAAATTAGCTGGGTGTGGTAGCACGGCACCCGTAATCCCAGCTACCTGGATGGCTGAGGCAGGAGAATCACTTGAACCCAGGAGGCAGAGATTGCACCACTGTACTCCAGCCTGGGGAGCAAAAAAAGACACTGTGAGAACGTCCCAGTGTCTAGGACTAAATGCCTAGAGGAATATAAATATGTTTATAGCCTCTTTCAAGTATATATATTTTTAAAGTTTTGTTTATTTGGTTTGAGACAGCATCTCACCTTGTCACCCAGGCTGGATTGCAGTGGCATGATCATGGCTCACTGCAGCCTTGACCTCCTGGGTTCAGGTGATCCTCCTGCCTCAGCCTCCCTAGTAGCTGAAACTGCAGGCATAAGCCACCACATCTGGCCAATTTTTTTATTTTTTGTAGAGATGAGGTCTTCCTTTGTTACCTAGGCTGGTGTTAAAGTCCTAGCCTCAAGTCATCCTCTGGCTTTGGCCTCCCAAAGTGCTAGGATTACAGGCATGAGCCCCTGCGCCCACCCTTAAATTCTTGAAAGTAGGACTTTATCTTCTTATTTTGTATAGAAGTCATTTTGGTAATTTAAATTGTTATAATTGTGTAAATAAAAGATATTTAATATTTTACATATCTAGTTAAATCAAGAAGCGTTACTGCATTATGTAGTGGCTACTTTTCTCTTACTATTACTTTCACAATTGCTTACAGTTTGTTGCTGCTGGAGGGCTTCAACAGTTACTAGAAATTTTTAATTCTGGAATTCTAGAGCCTAAAGAGCAGGAATCATGGACTGTGGTAAGTGGAAATTTACTGTTTCAGCTAGTTACAGTAGTTACCCATTTGAAACACTTCCATTTCATCAGCAAGTATAGCTTTTGCCATATAGTGCATTATAATAAAGTATGGAATATAGCAGAAATGAATTTTAAAACATAGAGTTTGATAAACTAATTATGGAAAAGTGTTTTTCATGTTAATTTTATTAAAAAATTCTTGTGCTAAATTACTCCAAACTGTGGCCAGTTCATAAACATGTTTCCTTTAAGTTGATAGGTTATATATTAATATATAGATAAAGTTTGGTTGCTTTTTAAAAATTTGGTTTACATCTTAGGTTTTTTTTTAAACTTTGTTTTGTTTTGACCATTTCTTCCTCTATAGCAGTAATACTAAAAAATGTGTTTCCAGACCATGTTGACTGGTTTGCATTGGGATAGATAAAGAAATTGAGAGTAAGCCTTTAGCAGTTTTTATAGCAATTAGACATTGGTGCTGTATTTTTATAGTACTTTATAAAAGTATTGCTCCTCAACAAAATGAAAGGTTTTTTTTTTTCGGTGAACTTGGATAAAAAAATGAAAATTTTGCCAGCCACAGTGACTCATACCTGTAATCCCAGCACTTTGGGAGGCTGAGGCGGGCGGATCACCTGAGGTCAGGAGTTCGAGACCAGCCTGGCCAAAATGGTGAAACCCCATCTCTACCGAAATGCACAAATTAACTGGGTGTGTTGACAGGCACCTGTAATCTCAGCTACTCGGGAGGCTGAGGCAGGAGAATCGCTTGAACCCGGGAAGCGGAGGTTGCAGTGAGCCAAGATTGCACCACTGCGCTCCAGCGTGGGCGACAAAAACGAAGCTCCATCTCAAAAAGAAAAAGAAAAAAGGAAATTTAAAAAAATGATACTTTAGCACTGTGAATTTGAAGAAGTACTATATGAAAATAAAATTGCTTGTAGAATATTTAAACCTTCATAATGATACACAAAACTGCACAGGCCACTTTCGAGCTCAATGTAAAGGACATTCCATTTTCTTCCATCAAATCAGGTTAGCATTGTCAAACATTGAATTCAAGTATTCTCTTAGTTTCTGTTTGTTTTTTATTTTTTAAAATTCCTGGTGTAATCATTTGATATCATGTACTCTTGTGTCCAAATTTTTTAGCTCATCAGCTGTCATTAGTGTATTTTAGGTGTGGGCCAAGACAGTTGTTGTTCTTCCAGTGTGGCCCAGGGAAGCCAAAAGATTGGACACTCCTGTGCTAAAGGTTTTCTCTGTTTTACTTGAAATTATAGCTACTTTCCTGAAGCGTTACTGCTAAGAACATTTTATTGCCAATACATGGCTTATTGTAGCTTTTTATGATGCCCAAGATGCAAAGCATGTCTAAGATACAAATTGCTTTGAGGTCAAGTGATACTTGTTGTTTATAATGCATCTCTCTTAATATTATGAAATACTTCTAAGCTCAGGATTGTTCTTGTTTCTTAACTTTTTTTCCTTTTCAAATGAGTTTAGTTGAAATATACCTTTAAAAATTTTTTTGAGATATAGTTCACATGCAATCAATTTACTCCTTCAAAATGTACTGTTTTTACAATATTCACAAAATTGTGTTATCATGACCAGCATCTAGTTCCAGAACAGTTGTATCACCTCAAAAGAAACCTCCCCGCCAAATGCTTTAGCCCTTTGCAACCACTATTATGGATTTGCCTATTCTGGACATTTCCTGTCAATGGAACCATACAATGTTTGGTCCATTGTGATTGATTTGTTTCACTTAGCCTATTTGCAAGATTCATCCTTGTTAAGTAGCAAGTATCAGCAATTCATTCCTTTTTATAATTATACCACATGATGTTTATTCATTCACCAGTTGAGAGGCTTGTGGGTTATTTCTACACTTTGAGTATTGTGAGCATTTGTTTACAAGTTTATGTGTGGATAATACGTTTTCACTTCTTTTGGGCATTTTCTTAGCAGTAGTAGCATACCTTGCCACTACTTAAGTGGTATCTTACTGTGATTTCTAACATTTACATTTTCCCAAAGCTAAGGAGCTTTAGTAGCTTTTTATGTGTCTGTTGACCATTCATAAGCATGTATGCATGTACGTGTGTGTGTTTTTACACACACACACACACACACTCTCTCTCTCTCTCTCTCTCTCTCTCTCTCTCTCTCTCTCTCTCTCTGTCTCTCTCTGTCTCATTCATACATCTTTGTTGAAATGTTTGTTCAGTCGCAGCTGAATCCAGGGAGCAGAAGATTGATCAGATGGTGAACATTTGTGTTGTTTCCATTTCGGGGCTATTATCAATAATGTTGCAAACATTTGTGTCTTGGGTATAGAGTGCAATTTCTGGGTCCGGTGTAATTGCTTTTTGAGGAGTTGCCAGTTTAGCAAAGCCATTTTACATTGCTACCAGCAATATGTGAGGGTTCCAGTTTCTCCATATCCTTTCCAAGACTTGTTAACAATGTTTTTTGTTTGTTTGTTTTTGAGACTGAATCTGTCTCTGTTGCCCAGGCTGGAGTGCAGTGGCGCAATCTCGGCTCATTACAACCTCTGCCTTCGGGGTTCACTCCTGCCATAGCTTCCTGAGTAACTGGGACTACAGGCACGCACCATCATGCCTGGCAAATTTTTTTTATTTTCATAGAGACAGGGTTTCACCGTGTTAGCCAGGATCTTCTGACCTTGTGATCCGCCTGCCTCAGCTTTCTAAAGTGCTGAGATTATAGGCGCAAGTCACTGTGCCAGGCCATTACTGTCTTTTTTATTTAAGGTATCCTATTGCATAAAGTGGTAGCTAGTTGTGGTTTTGATTTGATTTTGTCTTTGTTGATTCGTAAGAATTCCTTATGTGTTTCAGATACTGATTTGTTAGATTGCATGTGATTTACAGATATTTTCTCCCATTATATGGGGTTTTTTTCCCTTTCTTCAGAAGCATCCTGTGATTTACAAAATTTTCTGATTTTGATGAAGTCCAGTGTCTCTGTTTTCCTTTGTGCTTGTGCTTTTGGTGTTGTATCTACAAAACCAGTACCGAATCTAAGGTCACAGAGATTGATGACTATGTTTTCTGTTAAGAGGTTTTTGGTTTTAGGTCGTACTTTTAGGTCTTTGGTCCATTTTAAGTTAATTGTTGCATATGATGTGAGGTTGTGCAGTATACTTTTCATGTAATAAATAATGTGCTCATTTTAAAGGGCGAGTTTTGAAAAAATGTGTAACTCTCTAATATAAATAAAGAATATTTCCATTACTTAAGAAGGTCCATCCTGCAGTTTTGCTATCAGGTTTTCTTCCTCTGCTTTCTGTTCCAATAGATGAGATTTTCATTTTATAGAATTTCATGTAATTGAATCAGTGCAGTATGTACTCTTTTGTTTCTGGCTTTTTTTTTTTTTTCCAGAATGCTCTTTGAGGTTGTTAAATGTGTATCAGGATTTGGTTTGTTTTTATTGCTGAGTAATGTGTTAATTGTATATGTATACCATAATTCATTTATCTACTCACCTACTGATGAACATTTGAGTGGTTTATAGTTTGGGTTACTACAAATAAAGCTTCTATAAACATTCACATACAGGTCGTTTAGCATATGTATGTTTTTTTCTCTCAGATTAATACAAAGTAATGAAATTGCTAAATTATATGGTGAGTTTACACTTATAAGCTTAACCTTATAAGAAGCTGCCAAACTGTTTTCCAAAAACAGTTGTAGATTGCAATATATGAGAATTTCATTTATTCCACATCCTTGTCAGAAGTTGATATGGCCAGGGTTTTAAAATTTGAGCTATTCTATTGGGAATAGTAGTGTTATCTCATGGCAGTTTCACTTGTCCTTCCCTCATCTAATGATGTTTATTTTAACATTATGTCATGTGTTTATTGGTTGTGTGTTTATCTTCTTTTGTGAAATGTAATTGTAAAACCATCTTTTCCCTGAAGTGTTACGGAGAAGTCTTTCTCTGATATATGTATGGGGACAAGCCCCACACACATCCTGTGGCTTACTTTTTCATCATACTGATAGTATCTTTTAGGGAAGAAATTTTAATTTTAATGAAATTTGTTTCCAGTCTACACATATTTGTTCCAAGGTCACAAAGACTTTTCTCCTCTGTTTTCTGTAAATTTTATAGTTTTCTTTTACATTTAGATCTATAACAATACATTTTGAGTTAACTTTTGTATATGTATTGTTGACATTTTTTTCCTTCTTTGCACAGCTGTTTGGTTTTTGTAGCACCAATTTGTTGAGAAGACTTTCTTCTCTCTGAATTATCTTGCTGTTTGTCTTTCAAGTCAGTAATAAAGTATTGCTATTATTGCAGGAAGGAAGCACTGTTTCCTGGTATGTTTGTATAGGAATATATTTGGCAGTGCAATCAGGAGAGCAGGAGGTTAAGAACTATTGAAGAAAAAGCTGAAAAACTCATGTACATACACGATATTCTAATTTATTTAAAGAAAGTATGCTACATTTTAAATTGAGCTAGTTTGCAGTCAGTTGTAAATTTTATTTTTTATACATACCAAACAGTTTTTTTTTTTTTGAGACGGAGTTTCGCCCTTGTTACCCAGGCTGGAGTGCAATGGCGCGATCTCGGCTCACCGCAACCTCCGCCTCCCGGGTTCAGGCAATTCTCCTGCCCCAGCCTCCTGAGTCGCTGGGATTACAGGCACGCGCCACCATGCCCAGTTAATTTTTTGTATTTTTAGTAGAGACGGGGTTTCACCATGTTGACCAGGATGGTCTCGATCTTTTGACCTCATGATACACCCGCCTCGGCCTCCCAAAGTGCTGGGATTACAGGCTTGAGCCACCGCGCCCGGCCCCAAACAATGTTTAAAACAATTTTTTAAATGTTTATTTTTAATGTGGTTATGGAAAATGCAAGATTTTTAGTTGAATTATTTTCTAGAATTACTAAGAATTGCTTTGG
Source organism: Sapajus apella (assembly GCF_009761245.1). Classification (NCBI taxonomy): domain Eukaryota; kingdom Metazoa; phylum Chordata; class Mammalia; order Primates; family Cebidae; genus Sapajus; species Sapajus apella. Next base: position 12,083,539 of record NW_022436966.1, read on the forward strand.
TCCCTAAATATTAAGAGTTTGTGCCACTTGTGTGGAGAAACAACATAGTATACTTTGATAATACTTTGTTTCTTAACTTTATTGATAAATAATATCCTTGTCATCATTTTCATTTTTAAAAAATATTGTAAATTATGAGCAGTATGTTTTTTCAAAAATCTCATAGCTGTTTATTGCATACATTTTTATGATGCCTTCATTAAAGCAATGAGAGTATCATTTTCATTTCATTAAATACATCTTGTATACCCTTTTTATTTCTAGATACTTTATAAGATTGAATTGTTACTGACCATAATATTTGAGCAACAAAATTTTACGCTACATGGATTAAGTACTAGCTATGATTATTTTTATCTTCTGGACTTTTAATTTCAAAACTGTATAGTATCCATTATAAATTAATGAAAATAGGGAAATGACAATTTCTTTTCATTTACAGTGGCAACTAGACTGTCTTGCTTGCTTGCTGAAGTTAATATGCCAGTTTGCAGTAGATCCATCCGATTTGGATTTAGCTTATCATGATGTCTTTGCCTGGTCTGGTATAGCGGAAAGCCATAGGAAAAGAACCTGGCCTGGCAAATCAAGGAAGGCTGCTGGTGATCATGCTAAGGGTCTTCATATACCACGATTAACAGAGGTAAAGTGCAGAAGTTAATGTTGAATTGTAATGATGAATTCCATTAATTTTTATAAACTGAAAATGCTGATGCTTAAGAAATATGTTCTAGATTACTGTGATTTAACCTAGTAGCTCAACTGATGGCATTGTTTTAAAGCAGTAGTGATTATGAAGCAGTAATGCTTTTCATTTCATCATCCAGAATGCAGAAATGAATCGTGCCATTTTAATATCTAACTGTGACATTGACTTGATTATTTGGACTCAGTAATTTATATACTTTGGGTTTGAGGGTGCATTTACGAAAACAGAAGCCATAGTTGGTATTTCAACATAGGAAATTTAAAATAGGGAATCTATTTTACATGTATGTGTTAGAAGGCTTTAAAAGCAAAAAGGGAATGGCGAGGTAACCCAGCTAAGGAGCCATTTACTACCCCTAGATCTTGAGGAACATTAGGTAAGTAGTTGGATTATCAGGAACTTAGAAGCTTGCAGTAATATTTAGGGTTAAACCAGGGTTTAGGCCTCTGAGAAAGCAATATGCTGACTTGCTGTAAGATTCTCCGAGGGGACCTGATAAAGCTGGTGCTAGGAGTGCCTAAAAAAAGCTTAAGGCTGAAACCAACTGTCTCTTCTAGGTAAATACTTCTAGATAAATGCCGAAGTATTTACTAGGCTGGCGGAACCTAATAGGAAGCCAGCTGGCAAAGGAAGAATTTGGTTTTTGATATATTAGCCCTGGCATCATAGAACAAGTGTATAAAAGGGTGGATTTGGAGATGAAAGAAAATATAGTTGGCCCTTGAAAAATGGAGGGGTTAAGGATGCTGACCCTCCATACAGTCAGAAATCTGTATATAACTTGATTCCTCCAGAACTACTGATAGCCTGCTATTAACCAGAAGCCTTACCAATAACATAAACAGTTGATTAATGCATATTTTGTTTGTTAATAATATTATATGCTATATTCTTAGAATAAAGTAAGCTAGAGAAAAGAAAATATTAAGAAAATCATAGGGAAAAGAAAATCTATTTACTATTCATCAGGTGGAAGTAGGTCATCATAAAGGTCTTCATCACCATGGTCTTCACATTGATTAGGCAATAGAGGAGGAGGAAGGTGAGGGGCTGATCTTGTTGTCTTAGGAGTAGCAGTTTCAGACCTGTGTTGTTCAAGGGTCAACTGTATTAACCAGTACATCCAGCATTAAAAATAAAATCTTTTTGATTGTGGATTCTGTTGTTCATGTAATAACATTTGACTTTCCAAGATACCTATCAGTGAACTGGAAGTTGGGAGAGATGAAGATGAGATCTTAGGGAGCTCTCATTCTGTAACCTTTTGAGAACCTCACCTCATACCTACCCAAGAGACATCAAAGTAATGAGTTGTTATTGATAGAGGAATATTGTGATGAACATAAGGTTAGAAACTACTGATATAAATGGAAACCTGAAGCAGATTTCACTTTTGGAATTTTGGGGGTTAAATGGGAAAAGTGATCTCTTACAGTATTCCAAATCATTTACATCTAATAAAATTAAATATGTAATCTGAATGTATTCTACATTGTACTGTGTTGTAAACTACCATTTAGTAACCTTGAATTGCTATAATGTTTTGGTCATGTTTTTTCCAGAATAAATTTTCCAAGTTACAATGTAATGTTCTAATTTTGATCCATTCCATCAACTCACTGACTAATTTCAATGTTTATTGATCTTTATTAGTGATTTCGTCGAGATTTTAATAATATAAATATACATAAATGTATCTGTAAAATACCTGTGCACATTTGTGGAGTTTTATAGGTTATTGGTTTGTGTTTAAAAATAATATGCAACTACAAACTTATTGAAAATAATTTATAATATACAAATGAACGTTTTCCCTAGTCATAGGTGACTGCTATTAATATCTTGAAGTGTTATCTTTTCAGAGTTTTCTTTCTGTGCACATGCCAATTTTTTTTTTTTTTTTTTTTTTTGAGACGGAGCCTGGCTCTGTCGCCCAAGCTGAAGTGCAGTGACACCATCTCAGCTCACTGCAACCTGTTCCTCTCCAGTTCAAGTGATTCTCCCAACTCAGCCTTCAGGTAGCTGGGATTACAGGCACATGCCACCATGTCTGGATAATTTTTGTATTTTTAGTAGAGAGAGCATTTTGCCATGTTGGCCAGGCTGATCTCGAACTCCTGACCTCAAGTGATCCACCTGCCTCGGCCTCCCAAAGTGCTGGGATTATAGGTGTGAGCCACTGTACCCAGCCAATGTTTTTGTTTTGTTTTGTTTTAGGTTTTTTGTTTTTTTTTTAAGTTTAGAAACAGGGTATATTATATACTTTTTGTATGAGTTAATTTACCAAATAATTACAGCTTAGCATGTATATCTAAGATCTTTGGAAATAAAAATTTTTGTTGTATTAATTCTGAAGACAGAGTTATCTAGTGTTGATATACTATAGGTAGAGTAAGGAAGAACACTAAGAGTCAGCCATTATTTTTCCTTGTGGTCTTTTTAATAGTGTTTTTAGAAAGTTACCTACAAAATTTAGCCTAAACATCAACTTTTCTGGAAGCTTTCTGAGTTCTGCCAAGGACAGATTTAGTTGCTGCTTCCTTCTTTTCCTTATTTGCACATTGTATATACTTGTGTTACTGTATTTTCTGTAGCTGTCTGGTAAAGTGCAGAACCAGTGCCTTATGAAGTATGTGCACAGAATGCCTTCCAACCTGCAAAAGGAATTCAATAATTCATTATTATATTAGTGAAATGTTTTCTCCCATTATATGGAAGAAGAACTAGAGCTGAGAAATTCTGTATATATTAGGATCATGCAGCCTTAGAATTTTGAATCTGGAATTCATTCTCTATACCCGTGGTATATTACATTGCTTTTTTTATTTTTATTTCAGGATGGTTGAAGGATCTATTACTACTTGATTTTTTTAAATATATTTTCTTCAAAAGTAAAAAAATATTTAATTCTTCACCACCACCCCCACCACCCCCACCCCGGGAAACCACTGACATGTTATATATTTCTTTCCCCCAGTTTAGTGGTATGCAGAGAATCTAAGAATCAAATGTAAAGACTATTTTTGCCTCTGTTTTTAAAATTTTAGTAATGTACTTTGTTTACTTTACTTTTTCTTTTTCTTCTTTAAAAAAAAAAAAAGATTGATTCTCATTTTGTTGCACAGGCTGGAGTGCAGTGGTACAATCTCAGCTCAGTGAAGCCACTGCCTCCCAGATTCAGGTGTTCCTCGCTCCTCAGCCTTTAAAGTGGCTGGGATTATAGGCATGCACCACCCCAGCTAATTTTTGTATTTTTAGTAGAGACAGAGTTTTACCACATTGCCCAGGCTAGTCTCGAATTTCTGGCCTCAAGCAGTCCACCTGCCTCAGCCTCCCTAATTGCTGGGATTACAGCAATTACAGTGAGCCACCATACCCAGCCTAAAGTTGCTGCTCTTAAGTGTGATTATAAAATTCTAGTTTTCCAATACTTGACATTTTTACAGTATTTTCAAAGAATTCTTAGGAAATTATTTATTATGTTATAGATATCTAAATAATTTGGAATTTTGTGTTAAAATTTTATAATGCATATCTCTTTAGTAACTAAATCATGAGTACCTGTGGAGGGTTTTCCTTTTGTCGTATTTAAATATCTTTTAAAATGTTTTTGTTTTAAAGGTGTTTCTTGTTCTTGTCCAAGGAACCAGTTTGATTCAGCGACTTATGTCTGTTGCTTATACTTATGATAATCTGGCTCCTAGGTATGCATTTTAAAAATATATTTTATGTGTGTATGTATAGCAGGAATATAATGTTTAAAAACTTTATTTTGAAAAATTTTAAACTTAATCGAAAAATTTGGGGATTATTGTGAAATCTCTCATGCTTGCATCCAAATTTACATGTTAACCTCTTGCTAAAATGTGTCTTGTATTTATGAGCATGTATTTTCTGTGTGTTTACATGTTTTCCCGAATCTTGTGAGACTGAATTGCAGATATCATGACTGTTTACCAGTACTTTGTTGTGTATCTTCTAAGACCAAGGACATTTTCTTAATAGCTAGAGTAAAATTTTTAAATTTATAAAATTTAACATTGATGTATTATCTAACATATAGTCCATATTAAAATCTTGTTGGTATTCTTCATAATAATTTTTTTTTTGCTTCAGGATTATGTGTTGCATTTAATTGTCAGTTCTTCTATTTCCTTTCATCAGAGATGACTTTCTCAGCCTTTCTCTCATGATACATTTTCAAGTCATATAGGCCAATTATTTTATAGAGTACTTTTCAGTTTGGGTTTTCATAATTGACCCTCATGATTCAGATTTTATAATTTTTAAAGGACTTTTAAGTTTAAACTCTAAATCATTATAACCTACGTGTTTGTCTTGCACATCTCTTGAGTAATAAAATCATGAGTACTTTTTGAGGGTTTATTTCAGTCAACATTGTATTCATTCAAATTTTGTTTATTAAATCTGAAATCATTTGGTATTTGCTATAATAAGATGTTATCAATAATTCTTTTATTTGGTTAGTTTTTTATTTTGAAAACATTTTTATTGACTAGAACTAGATACCCTGCTGTGTAATAGATTTCAGAACTTCCTGCTCTATTTGGGACTTTGTACCCTTTGACTCATACCCTCTGCCTGACACCACCCCACCCTACCCTCAGCCTCTGGTAACCATTATTCTACTCTCTTCTTCAATGAGTTTGACTTACCACTGAGTCTTTAAATAAATGATAAAGAAGATAGATCAAATAAATAATGGAACTCTCTTAAAATATAATATATTTTGCAAAAATTAGCTGGGTGTGGTGGCACATGCCTGTAGTCCCAGCTATAGGGAGGCTGAGGTGGGAGGATTGCTTGAACCTGGGGGGTCAAGACTGCAGTGAGCTATGATCATGTCACTGCACTCCAGCCTGGGCAATAGAGTGAGACCCTGTCTCATGTCTTTAAAACACACACCAACACACACACACACACACACACACACTCCTTCTCTCTCTCTCTCTCTCTCTCTCTCTCTCTCTCTCTCTCTCTCTCTCTCTCTATCACTCTCCCTCCCCCCCTCCCCTGCATTCCTCCCTTCCCCTCCTGCCCCTCCCTCTCCCCCCACAACAGAGGGAGACTCTGTCTCCTGTCTTTAAAAAGCACACACACAACCCTTTCATTTTTTGGAGGAAGTGATAACCTTAAAGGATATATGTTAATAAATTGGATTATTTTTAATTAATTGCTGAATTTAATTGGTGGTGGCGTGTTTTTACTTTGTTACAGAGTTTTAAAAGCTCAGTCTGATCACAGGTCTAGACATGAAGGTAAGGATTCCACAATGTTAACTTTTAATAAATAAAAACTTAAAATATATTGATATATTTTATCTTTAATAATGAACATTGTGTTTTCATTTTGGCACAAACCTTTATGGTGAACTGTTTTCTCATTTTTCTTTAGTTTCACATTATTCAATGTGGCTCTTGGTGAGTTGGGCTCATTGCTGTTCTTTAGTGAAATCTAGCCTTGCTGATAGTGATCATTTACAAGATTGGCTAAAGAAATTGACTCTCCTTATTCCTGAGGTAAGATAAAGATGGAAGGTTAGTACTGTTACTTTTTATGTTTTCATGTTATTAGTATCAATAATAAATAAAAGCTAATGGAAACAAATATGCATGATTCCATAAATATGTCACATTATCTGCTTAATCTTTTAAGGTCTAGGATTAGACCTTAAACTATGGTTTGAACTATGTACGATGTTTAAGAACTTTTGACTATTATATATTATGTAGCATTTATAGTTTTTCTGAAATGTTTATAGAATGATTATATTGCTTTCGATTAATAAAAAGGAACTTTTTTCCCAGAGAGTAGGAAGGGCTTGAGAATTTATTTTGGTAATGTATGTTTTAGAAAAGTTCTGTTGCCTTTTTTTTTTCCTTCCAGAGACAGAGTCCCCCTGTTCTCTGTATCGCCCAGGCTGCAGTGCAGTGGTGCAGTCGTGGCTCCCTGCAGCCTCAGCCTCCTGGGATTAAGCGATCCTCTGGCGCCTGCCTCTCAAGTAGCTGGGACCACAGGTGCACATCACCATGCCCAGCTAGTTTTTTAACTTTTTTGTGGAGATGTGGTCTCGCTGTGTTACCCAGACTGGTCTTGAACTCCTGGTTTCATGTAATGCTCCTGCCTCAGCCTCCCAAACTGCTTGGGATTACGGGCATGAGCCACTGCACCCAGCCTGAATTTTCTATTTAAGTAGAAATAGAGCCAATAGAGACTACAAATAAATGAAATACATTTTGCTTTCTGTGTTGACACTGAGGCAAGTATAATTTTTATTAGCCATATCTTGACATTACTCACCTCTTATTCCTAAGTGAAATAGTAGAAATACACACTAATATATTTAGTTCCAAAGTCACTTATTTTTAAAATTTGCCTTGTCTAATAATGTTAGCTCTGGCTGGGCACAATGGCGGACACCTATAATCCCAGCAATTTGGGAGGCTGAGGTGGGTGGATCATTTGAGGTCATGAGTGTGAGACCAGCCTGGCCAACATGACGAAAATATAAAAAATAGAAAAATACTAATTAAAACACTAAAAATACAAAAAAATTTGCTGGGTGTGGTGGCAGCTACAGTAGCAGTCCCAGCTACTCAGGAGGCTGATGCAGGAGAATCGCTTAAACCCAGGAGATGGAGGTTGTGGTGAGCCAAGATCATGTCACTGCGCTCTAGCCTGAACAACAGAGCAAGACCGCCCTAAAAAAAAAAAAAAAAAAAAAAAAAATATTAGCTCTGGATTTAATGCCATGTGTGTTTTTGTCCTGTCTCGGGTAATCATTTTGAAATTTGGGCAATTTCCTTACAATCTATAGAATATTCTGATTTAAGTTGCTTCTGTGTTGCTTCTAGTTCTGAAAATATTTTATCCTCTTACTGTCTTGTAAATAACTTAAGTGATTCTAAATATCCTTCCCTCATTTCTTCTTTGTATTTACCTGTTCTTGTGCTCATTTTGTTCTGTTTCTGTTTTTATGGCCATGCTTTACGATTTCTAAAATACTGTATATATTATGGTATACTTTGAAGTACTTTATCATGTGTAATTTACATATATATGTATGGGGTTAGAACATTGTATTTATTATTTTTATGAGGCATAATCTTGTTTCTGCCATCCAGGCTGGGGAGCAGTGACATAGTGGCTCACTGCAGACTCTACCTCCCTGGTTCAAGCACTTCTTGTGCCTGTCTCCAGAGTAGCTGGGACTACAGGCACACACCACCCCCCCACCCAATTGATTTTTGTATTTTTTTTTGTAATGATAGGGTTTTGCCATATTGGACAGTCTGGTCTCAGACTCCTGGCCTCAGGTTATCCTCCTGCCTAAGTCTCTCAAATTGCTGGGATTACAGGCTTGCCTGGCAGGTGTATTTAAAATCACCTAAAATTATTTCTGCTAACATATTAACGTTAGCTTTTTAATACTAACTCAGGCTGTCTTTGGAACTTTCTTTTCATCTAGACTGCAGTTCGTCATGAATCATGCAATGGTCTCTATAAGTTATCCCTGTCAGGTCTGGATGGAGGAGACTCAATCAATCGTTCTTTTCTGCTATTGGCTGCCTCAACATTATTGAAATTTCTTCCTGATGCTCAAGCACTCAAACCTATTAGGGTAAGATTTTACTGTGTGTTTAGAAGCAGTTTCTATTTTTGAAATTTTGTTTGTCCCAAGTTTATCATTGTAATATATCCTTAAATTTTTGAGCATTGAACTACTGTATGTGATTTTTACCAAGAGAATAGTAGTTATATACTTCTTAAAGTGACAGCATTGTGACATACCGTGTCCATGTTACTACTAGGAAGAGACTGATTTCAGCTCTGTGGTCTCTCTGTTGGGTACTCTTTATTTTAGAAACAGAATTTGTTCTCACTGGATTCTGAGCCTTGTTTTAATAAGTTGACTGATTAAAAAAATCATAAATGGAACTCTCTAGTAAGTCACAGTTTTTTTATTTTTATGAGATTCTGAATTTTTAATTTTATTTCCTACCCTAGTGCATATACAAGTCTTATAAAAGGCTTCTGCTACATAATAAATGTAGAGCCTATTATTAAAGACTTTTTGCTAATCCCAGAAATTCAATGTCTTGTTGGATTTACATTATTTTCCTCCTCATTCATATCTTTTCCAAATGTCAGTAATTTGACACTAATATTTTCCGAAGAGTTCTTAACGTTAGTCATTTATGTGCCTGGTTATTCTGATTTTACAGAAACTAAGCGTGTACTCTCCATTTTTTAAAAGATTTTGAATACTGTTTAGGAATTTATTTCATAAAGCCTATAATTTCTTAAATGTATTATAATTTTGATTTATTTTTAAAATGTTTTCACAAAGCATAAAATTTTCTTAATAGGTAGATGATTATGAGGAAGAACCAATGTTAAAACCTGGATGTAAAGAGTATTTTTGGTTGTTATGCAAATTAGTTGACAACATACATATAAAGGACGCTAGTCAGGTATGTTCAGAAAATTATATGCTATTCTATATATTCTATTCTTATTAATATGAATTATGACATGTTCATGACTTTATCCATCATAAGTGTACTTTATTAATCTATAGGTAGTTGGTAGTGTCATGTCTCTTTTGTATTTGTGCCTTTCTACCTTACTCTAATTCCTTTTGTGTTTTTGCTCTGACCTTACCTGAAACATCTTCATCTGGTATCTATACATAGTTTCTTATCGTTCCTCAGTAAGATTTGTGGATGTAACATCTTATTTGCAAAGGGAAATTTAAATTTTAAAATTAAAAATACAGCTTCCTATGTAATTTGAAGTCCCAAATATGTAAAATAAAATTGCAGCTCAAATAGAAGTTACTTTAATATAAAGAAACACTGTCAGTTTTTGCTGATCTACTGACATTTCCATTCAAACAAAGTAATGATTAAAACAAGTAAATTTCAGGCCAGGCACGGCTCACACCTGTAATCCCAGCTCTTTGGGAGGCCAAGGTGGGCAGATCACGAGGTCAAGAGAATGAAACTGTGCTGGCCAACGTGGTGAAACCCCATCTCTACTAAAAATACAAATATCACTGGGCGTGGTGGCGCGTCCCTGTAGTGCCAGCTACTTGGGAGGCTGAGGCAGGAGAATCACTTGATTGCAGCAGGCGGAGGTTGCAGTCAGCTGAGATTGCACCACTGCACTCCAGCCTGGTGATCGAGCAAGACGCTGTCTTGGGGGAAAAAAAATTTTGCTTTTTTTCAGTGTACATAAATTGAGTAAACTAAAATGTGTCTAAGTTGTTAATTCGGAAGAAAATGAGAAACACATAAAGAAGATCCTTTGAAATATTTAGGACACATTTTTCTTAAATGTTTAAATGTATTTAAATGAAAGTTTAATATGTTCACTTTACATTTAGAAGTTCTGTTGTGTTTATACTTTCTACTTTTTAGTTAATACCTAAATTCTTAACCTCAGAACTTTTCATTTGAGAAATAATTACAAAAATAAGTATTGAGCAACTTTTGATATTGTTAATTAAAGTACTGATGCCAAATAAACATTGTACTTTAATAAAACAAACAATCCTGAGATTGACCATTTAAGCTAAAATAGGAATCTGATCTTGCTTGCTTATAAAGTAATTTTCCTTTTCAGAGATTTGGGTTTCTTTGAGGAAACTCAGTTTATGTTTTGTGAAGTCTGTTTTAATGCTGTTGCTGAGTTATAATGAGAAGTAAAGTTGTTTTGGAATGAACTGTAGAATTCAGTTTATTGTTAAAAGTCTAGTTTAAAGGTATTGTTAAAAGCAAACCTTGGTGAATTGTATCTGAATTACATCTGAAAAGTCATTTAAAAAAAACAAACTTGAGTATCTTTGCAATAGATTACTGTGACTTTCACAATTTTCAACATTCCATTCATTCCTTTTTGTAGGATGATCAGTGGTGTGTTTAAGACTAATTTCGTTAATTGATATAATGTATAAGTAAAGAGTGGGTGTATTATGTTTATAACTTAATTTTTGAATTTAGGAGAACTAAATTATTGTTACCTATGAGGAAATGGTTTTGTTTTAACACTTTTATGTTTGGTAAAACCTCAAAATCTATATTTGAATTTTTACTTTCTTTTTGTATTAAGACAACGCTCCTCGACTTAGATGCTCTGGCAAGACATTTGGCTGACTGTATTCGAAGGTAAAATTTGATGTGAAATTGACATTTATATTGTCAAGGAAAGATGAAAGACATAATTGTGTGAACTATCTTGCTTGTGTGTTTTTTTTTGTTTTTTTCTTTTTTTATTGTAGTAGAGACATCCTTGATCATCAAGATGGTAATGTAGAAGATGATGGGCTTACAGGACTCCTAAGGCTTGCAACAAGTGTTATTAAACATAAACCACCCTTTAAATTTTCAAGGGAAGGACAGGTAAGTATTAAAATATTCAAATGTTACTACTAAATGTGATTGAAATTTGTTGTTGTTACATTGTGTATTAGTCCATTTTTATATTGCTGATAAAGACATACCCAAGACTGAGCAATTTACCAAGGAAAAAGGTTTAATTGGACTCAATTCCTTGTGACTGGGGAGGCCTCATAATCATGGCGGAAGGCAAGTTGTAGCATGTCACATGTTAATGTGGATGGTGGCAGGCAAAAAAAGAATGAGAACCAAGTGAAAGGGGTTTCTCCTTATAAAACCATGAGATCTCATGAGACTTATTCACTACTACAAGAACAGTATGGGGGAAACCATGATTCAGTCATCTCCCACCAGCTCTGTCGCACAATAGGAATTATGGGCGATGTAATTCAAGATGAGATTTCGGTGGAAACACAGCCAAACTATGTCACATTGTATGTGGATTTGTTAAATTTTTTTAAACATACAGACATAAAAGTTACTAGAACTTAATTACTGGCAAGATAAGCAAATTTTGAATAAATTGAACTCTGGAAGTATAAAACATAGGCTTGTTTTTAGAATGTAAAGTCAAATGTTAATTCCTATGACTGACTGTATATAGAAAGGTAACCTAAGGCTGGGCATGGTGGCTCATGCTTGTAATCCTAGCACTTTGGGAGGCTGAGGCAGGTGGATCACTTGAAACCAGTAATTGAAGACCAGCCAAAACATGATGAAACCTCATCCCTTCAGAAAATACACAAACTTGCTGGGTGTGGTGGCCTACAGCTGTAGTCTCAGCTACTCAGGCGGCTGAGGTGGGAGGAGTGCTTGAGCCCAGGAGGCCGAGGCTTCAGTGAGCGAGCCATGATGATCTTGCTGCACTCTAGCCTAGGTGACAGAGGGAGACTGTGTCTTAAAAAAAAAAAAATGAGAAAGGTAACCTATATTTTAATAGTGTGCTTTCTATAGAATTGAATATTTTGAATTGCTGCCCTAAACAGTGAATCATATCCTAATACAGTGGAATTAATAAGTAGTCATTATTGGGTACTTATTGGTTCCATATTTTAAAGACCTACGTGACATAAAATCTGTCTCGGAATATTGGAAACACTTCATGACTCTGTAACAGCAGATGTTTTATTTTGATTGTCTCTTGATTAAATAGTTTATCTTACCATTGGTACATTTATCATGGTCATTGAAGGAATTTGGTATGGTCTGGAGAGCTGTTATCTTTAGGTTACTGAATGTGTTAGGAAACAGCAACCAAAAGGATAGAAGATTGTCCTCATTTGCACAGACTAAAGGATTCTTGAGATCAACTTAAAATTACAGTCTTAACTGTTTGAAACTTGTGCTACTTCCTCCAATGCACAAAACTCCTTCTTGTGCTATTTTTTTTTTGTTTTTTTGAGACGGAGTTTTGCTCTGTTGCCCAGGCTGAAGTGCAGTGGTACAACCTTGGTTCACCGAAACCTCTGCCTCTCAGGTTCAAGTGATACTCCTGCCTCAGCCCCCTGAGTAACTGGGATTACAGGCATGCACCACCACGCCCAGCTAATTTTGTATTTTCAGTAGAGACGAGGTTTCTCCATGTTGGACAGGCTGATCTCGAACTCCTGACCTCAGCGAATCTGCCTACCTTGGCCTCCCAAAGTGAGGGGATTACAGGCATGAGCCACCGTGCCCAGCCCTTCTTGTGCTATTTCTTTCAGGTTTTTTGTCTTTTCCATTAAGCTCACTGGGAATGATTTTATTGATTTATAGCCTTATTGATTGAAGTCTTCTTTTATATGTAAACCAGTATATAAGTTGTATTCCCAAATATAAATATATTATTTTTTCTGTTAATGTTGTAAAGGAAAAGTCATTGTTAAGAAAGAAAAATTTAGATAGCACAAAAAAAGAATATTCCCACGTCGTTTGATTCCCTATGATACTATGGTGATGGCCTTCCAGGACTTTTCATGAATACAGTAAATACACATGTATAAAATTCATATTTATAGAAATATAAATATGAATACATATTTTGCACTGTGTAAATAGTATTCTGTAATTGGATTTCACTAAAACATGAGTACATTTAAAAAATGTATTTTAAAAAATTGACTAAGAGGCAATAATTTAAATCTTTGTTGACATTCATGTTATAGAAAAACTGTACAGGCAGCATCTTTGCACACTTGTCCCATTAGTTATTCATGAACTCTTAAAATAGGTTGATTTTAATCAGTAGCTCGTATCAGTATACAAAAGGGTGCGTCATCAGTTTACACTTGTAGCCACACCATAGGAGAATGCCTTTCTCAAGCATCAGCAGGTTCTTAACGTCACTTAGATCTTTGTCAATCTTGATGTTGCTTTAGTTTTATTTCTTAGTTAATTGGTGAATGAGTTTCTTTCCATTTATTAATTGTATTAGTTTGATATTTATTTGTTGAGTCTGTGTATGGTTTTCTATTTATTTGTAAAAGTTACTTATTTTGAATATGTCAGCTCTCTTTGTCATAGTTGCTATATATGTTTTTTCTAAAAGTCTTATTTTTCTTCTTATTTTTTACTTCTGTTCATTGATTTATACAAGTTGTTATCCTAGGACAAATTTTTGAGCCTTTAGAAGGTGGATATTATTGGATCCAGTTTTGACAGATGATGAAACTGAAGCATAGACACAAGTTGTGCATGACTGAGTCGCTTACTCTTCACTTGGCCAAGCTTTTAACCATTATGCAATACTTTCTACACAATGATAACACATTAAACACACTGTTCTATACTTTGCTTTTTGCCGCCTATCTTAGATTTTCAAATTCAGCATATAAAAACAGTTCATTCTTTAAAAAAAAAAAAAAAGGGACAGGGTCTCCTTATTCAAGCTGGAGTGCAGTGGCACAATCATTGCTTACTGCAGCCTTGAACTACTGGCTTAAGTGATTCTCCTGCCCCACCCTCCCAGGTAGCTAGGATTATAGGCATGTGTGACCATGCCCAGCTTGCTTGCTTTATCTATCTATCTATCTATCTGTCATCTATCTATCTATCTATCTATCTGATCGATCTAATCTATCTATCTATCTATCTTGTAGAGATAGGGTTTTGTTGTGTTGCCCAGGCTGTTCTCAAACTCCCGCCATCAAGTGATCTTCCCATCTTGGCCTCCCAAACTGTTGGGATTACAGGCGTGAGCCACTGCACACCACCACACTTGGCTATTCATTTTGTAAAAGTAACTTCAGAATATTATTATCATCTTTGTGACAGGGTCTGGCTCTGTTACATAAGCTGGACTACAGTGACGTGATCTTGGCTTACTCCAACCTCCACCTCCCAGCCTCAAGCAGCTCTCCCACCTCAGCCTCCCTAGCAGCTGGGACTACTGGCAGGTGCAACTATACCTGGCTAATTTTAAAAAATCTTTTGTAAAGATGGGATTTTGCCATGTTGCCCAGGCTGGTGTCAAACTCCTGGGCTCAAGATATACTGCCTCAGCCTCCTAACATAGCCGGTGTTACAGGCATGAGACATCATGTCTGCCCCAGAATATTATTTTATCTGCATATATGTAATACATTTCACCAGCTTCCTAATGATTAACGTCTTAAACTATTTCTAGTGATATTGCAGAAATCTTTATACATTTAACACATAAATTTAGGAAATGTTGGAAAACATTCTAAAAGTTAGAACTGCTAGTTCATGGGTTATATACGTTTATGATTTTGGTTATGTTATAAACAAAAACAAAGTTAACTTTTTACGGAGGCTGAGCCAATTTATGGTTGTACCTGCAATCCAAGATTAAGCTTCTGTTTTCCAACATTTCTACCAACATACTATACATTTAGATAATTTCTACCAGTCTGATAGGTGCAAAGAGATTCTCTTGGTTTTATTTTCTATTACTTTTGTTAGTAAGGCTGAGCTTTCCTTCAAGTGTTTGATAGCCATTTGTTTATCTTTTCTCTGACTGCTCAGATCTTTTCCCTTTATCCCTATTATGTATGTTATGGTCATTAACTAATGTGTAGAATATTTTATATAAAAGAAACTATCTCATTGTAAAATGAATCATGAGATTTTTTTGTTTGTCTTCGCTTCATCATTTTTGTTATGCTTGTTTGTGTTTGTTTGTTTGAGACAGAGTTGTGCTCTGTCATCCAGCCTGGACTAGCCCCCTCTCGGCTTACCTCAACCGCCATCTCACAGGTTCAAGCAATTTTCCTGCCTTACTTAGCCTCCCTCCTAGCTGGGATTACAGGTGTGCACCACCATGCCTGGCTAACTTTTGGTTTTTAGTGGAGACAGGGTTTCACCATTTTGCCCAGGCTGGTCCTAACCTCAGGTGATCCGCCCACCTCAGCTTCCCAAAGTGCAAGAATTACAGGTGTGAGCCACCTCACCCGGCCTGCTTGTTTTCTAAGCAGAATTTTTTTTTCATGTAGTCAAGTTTATTTTTTTTTTTATTTTTTTTTTTTTAGTCAAGTTTATTGATCTTTTACAGCTACTAGGTTTTGTGTTATACTTTGAAAACTGCTTTTTTCATGCTTCATAACTTAGTATTGTACATTTAAGTTTTTCTATCAGGAAATTATTTAGGTTAAAGGAATGAAATAGGTAACTTTTTTTTCCCAAATACATTCCCAGTTATCCTAATAGCTAATTTATTTTTTACCTATTGATTAGAAATGCCTCCTTTATCAAGTAAACTGCCATATGTATTTTGATTTATTTCTGGACTTCCTGATTCATGTAGTTGATCTGTTTGTTCATTTGCCAATATATCTTAATTATGTAGATTTAAAGTTATTAACTTGTAGAAGTAGTCCCTTCATTTTTGTTTGTTTTTGAGACAGAGTCTCACTGTCACCCAGGCTGGAGTGCAGTGGCGTGATGGCTCACTGAAGCCTCTACCTCTCAGGTTCAAGCAGTTCTCCTGTCTCAGCCTCCTGAGTAGCTGGGACTACAGGTACTCACCGCCATGCTTAGCTAATTTTTGTATTTTTGATAGAAATGGAGTTTCAGGCCTGGTATGATGGCTCACGCCTATAATCCTAGCACTTTGGGTGGCCAGGGTGGGCGGATCACCTGGGGTTGGGAATTGAAGACTAGCCTAACCAACATGGAAAAACCCCGCCTCTACTAAAAATACAAAATTAGCTGAGTACGGTGGTGCATGCCTGTAATCTCAGCCACTCTGGAAGCTGAGGCAGGAAAATTGCTTGAACCTGGGAGGTGGAGGTTGCAGTGAGCCAAGATTGTGCCATTGCACTCCAGCCTGGGCAACAAGAGCAAAACTCCGTCTCCAAAAAGAAAAAAAGAAAGAAATGGGGTTTCACCATGTTGGCCAGGCTGTTCTCGAACTTCTGACCTCAGGTGATCCGCCTGCCTCAGCCTCCCAAAGTGTGGGGATTGCAAGCATGAGCCACCATGCCTGACCGAGGTAGTTGATTTTCATTATTATGATTCTCAGGATTTTCCTAGCTGTTTATTTTTCCACATAAACTTTAGAATCAGTTCATCTAGCTCTTTAAAAAAATAACACTGTGTTACTTTTTTGGTTGAGATTGTATTATATTTTCAGATTGATGCAGAATTAAGTTTATGATACCGAATTTGCCTATACAAAGTAGAATTTGTTGTATTTATGCAAAGACAATCTTTTTATGTTTTTTATTTTTTAGTTTTTTTCCTACTAAATTTAGGTTTTAAGTATTTCTTAGTAAGTTTATTCCTAGTAGTTCTGTCCTTTTTGTTGATACATTGATGTGGAATCTCTGCTTACTGTTTTTTAACTTGTCATTTCTGTATAGTAAGAATTTGTGTATAAATTTGTTCAGGCCATCTAAAATTGACTTGTTGGTAGACTTCAGTTATCTTCAGCTGTTAAGTGTTGCCTTTGGTTCTTATTTGTTTTTGGTTTATTATCTGCAAGTAATTCTTTTTTTATTTTATTTTATTTTCCTCAGGCAGACTCATGTCACAGTCATCCGCAAGTAATTCCATTACTTCATCTTTTATAAGTTTTACTCTTTCCATTTCTTCACCGAATTTTTTCTAAAACATTCAGAGTAATATTAGTTGTTTTTAGGATTCTTTTTTGAAAAGGCCTTTATGATCTTGTAGTCAAATTGTAATTTTCCTTTGGTTTTGGTGTTAAGGGAAAACTCTAGAATCTTTTGTACAGCAGAGATACGACCTGAATTAAGATTTTAAAGGGCTTACTCATACTCTAGTTGGAAAATTAGTCTATGGGCAAACTCAGAGGGCAAATGTATGAGTCAAGGAATCCAGTTAGGAAGTTTTTCAGTGGTTCCAGAGAGGGACAATGGTGAAAAGTGGTGGGACTTGGAATATTTATTGAAAGTAGAGCTCACAGGTCTCAGATTTGGATTGATTCGTTGGGTTTGAGAGAGGTTAACAAAGAATGACTCCTAAATTTTAAGCCTGAGAAGCTAAGGGAATGATAATGCCAATTATTAAGAAAAGGAAAACTCAGAAATTGGAGAGGGTAATGGGTGGTAAAATCATGAGTTCTGTTTTGGACATGTTAAATTTGAAATGTCAATTAGATATCTGAGTAGAGGTATTGAAGGCAGTTGATTTTGTTGTTAAAGAAAATATGCCTTAACTCTAAGATATTTTAAATCTCTTCTATATTAATGATTATAAAGAGCCTTATGATAAATATTTTACGCTTTACAGCTGCATAACAATTTGTCATCAGTATACTACCACTATCACTACTACTGCTTCTTCCTCCTTCCCCCTCCTTTCTTCTCTTTCTTCTACCTTTCTAGTGGTGCTGATCTTCTTTCTTCCTTTTGCTTTCTCCCCCTCCCTTCCTTTTTCTTCCTCCTTTTTCATTCATCTTTTCTTCTTCCTCTTTTAAAGTAAGAGTATCATTCTTATCTCTGATGCCTTGCATAGTATCTAAAAACTATGTTGAGCAAATGGATGATTGCAACTCAGATCTGGTTCTTAGAACTGACAGTCAAATAGTACGTTTGTATTATGCGAAATTTGCTTGTATCTTTACAAATTATGGCTGTTCATGATATTTGGAACTCATGGAAGTAATAGTTATTAAAGAGAGATCATCAGAGATTTGAAAGATCAGATTGCATTGACATGAGTAGGAAAGGCTTTGAAGAAGATACAGCTTCTCCCAGGTTGGAGTGCAGTGGCGTGATCTCGGCTCACTGCAACTTCCACCTCCCAGGTTCAAGTGATTCCCCTGCCTCAGCCTGCTCAGTAGCTGGGATTACAGGTGTGTGTCACCACACCCAGCTAATTTTTTTATTTTTAGTAGAGGCAGGGTTTCACCATGTTGGCCATGCTGGTATAGAATTCCTGACCTTAGGTGATCTGCCCACTTCATCTTCCCAAAGTCCTGCGATTACAGGGGTGAGCCACCACACCTGGCCAGATAACCTTTTTTAGTGGGTAGGTTTTCTTAGGTAGAAAAGTCAGGGAAACAGGTCATAGGAAAGAATATGAGCAAAAATTAAGTCATAGGGAAGCACTGGTTTCATGCAGAAAATTGGTTGGTTCAGTTTGGCCTATGTTTTAGGAAGTATAGGAGAAACTAGGTGGCCATCTGTTGTGGCCACAGGAAATTATTTTAATATCTAAAGGCATTATTGTCTTAGTTCAGGCTGCTGTAACAAAATATTGCAAACTGGGCCAGGCACAATGGCTTGCATCTGTAATCCCAGCACTTTGGGAGGCCAAGGCAGCAGATCGCTAGAGCTCAGGAGTTTGAGACCAGCCTGGCCAACGTGGCGAAACCCCATATCTGCTAAAAACACAAAAATTAGCTGGGCGTGGTGGTGTGTTCCTGTAATCCCAGCCACTTGGGAGGCGGAGGCACAATAATCTCTTGAACCAAGGAGGCGGAGGCTACAATGAGCTCAGATCGCACCACTGCACTCTAGCCTGAGTGACAGAGTGAGACTCTGCCTCACGTACACATAAAAAGCCCTTAATTACTTTCCATATTTCCCAGCTGAACTTTTCTTTGCCAAGAACTACGAATTACACATTCTTTAACAATAGTGAGATGAAAGAAGTGAGGTCACTGTGGAAAAATATTTCAGAAATTTCCCTTTTTGGTACCTCTTTCAAGTGTTCCCCTGACCACTCCCAGGTTTGTTGATTCACTGACTCACAGGACTCAGCATATAGTCATACTCATGGCTAAGATTTATTACAGCAAAATGATACAAAGCAAAATCATCGAAAGAAAAAGGTGTTAAGGCAAAGTCTGGAGGAAGCCAGGTGTAACTTTTCAAGAGTTTTCTTTCATTGGGGTTCTATAAGATGTGCTCAGTGAGTATGACAACACGTGAAGTATTGTCTACCAAGAAAGTTCTCTTGAGCCTAGGAATCCTGGGTTTTATCACACAGTGGGTCATGTAGGCACAGAGTGCCTGTGTAACTGACTATAGTTGCCCAAATTCCAGACTCCTGAAAGGCAAACAGATCTTTAGCATAAACCCCAGTTACACACAGTGAGCCACTTTTTTCGCTTAGGGAGTTTTATATCAGTGTAGGGAGCTGTTTACTTACCATTGATGTTTGCAGAGTATAGGCAAAGGCCAGCTTTTCTATGGGTAGCAAGAGTGTAGTCTACCTATGTTTTCTGTTTTCTGCACGGTACCCCAGGCGGTTTTATATTCCAGAACAATGTACCATAGTACTATTTGGGATGTGTGAGGGTGATAACTTGGTAACAATAGCAAAGTACCAATTCTAAAAGAACAAGTGGAAAAGATAACCCAGCACCCACTTTCTCAAACAGACTAGAGTTTTGAAAAAGTACAACAGCACTGCCTTTCAACAGTATGAGTAAACTGCTGCTTTTATCCCTGTATTGTTGCTATTATTTATTAGTAGAGTGAAGTAAGGGGAAAATTAATGCAGAGGAGCCAGTGAGACTTGTCAAGGGAGTAACGAGGCCTTAACAAAAAGTTTACATCACTTAATGGAATAGAAAATAACAACATTGTACATGAAGAGTCTAAGAATGAGCTTATTAGGTATCAAAAGGGAGAGAGTAAAAGATGATCGCTGCCGCCTTCGTTTTCTCTAAGAGAAATGAACATTGGGAAGACTTTCAGATGATGGTATATCATGCTGCTGTAAGTTTTTGAGTAGCTTAGTAAATTGCAGCTTGTCATTCTGTTTATATGTTAACTATATTTGGAATGTAATTAATATCTCCGTTTAGATAACATAACGTTTCCTTTTACTCCCCCAGGAATTTTTAAGAGATATCTTCAATCTTTTGTTTTTGTTGCCAAGTCTAAAGGATCGACAACAGCCAAAGTGCAAATCACATTCTTCAAGAGCTGCTGCTTACGATTTGTTAGTAGAGATGGTAAAGGGGTCTGTTGAGAACTACAGGCTAATACACAACTGGGTTATGGCACAACACATGCAGTGTAAGCACTCATCTTTTCCTTCAATCTTTATGCATTTTGAATTCAGAAACTAGATTTTGAAGGCACTGTTTACAAAAGAATCTGTTCTTCACACATCTTAACATTATAAATGATTATTGGTAGGATGTTATTAAAGTTAAAAAGTAAACACTGATGTGAAGGACCTTTTTATATGCACTTTTATTACTTTAGCCTTTTTTGTAAAAATAATTTGGTGCCAAGTAAAATCAAATTTTAAAAGTATTGAATTTTTAGAGAATAAATTAGTTTTCGTCTGTATTCTTTCCTTATTTAAAAAATTATCATGTATAATCTACATATATTAATGAGGTAACTAATGGTGGTAGAGGCTGTTAATGTAAGCAAAATACATTATGTTTAATAGTTTGTTTGGGGGAATCTTTTCTTCCCTCTTTGTTCAGCAGCCCATGCACCTTATAAATGGGACTACTGGCCTCATGAAGATGTTCGTGCTGAATGTAGATTTGTTGGCCTTACTAATCTTGGAGCTACTTGTTACTTGGCTTCTACTATTCAGCAACTTTATATGATACCTGAGGCAAGACAGGCTGTCTTCACTGCCAAGGTAGAATTTTCCTCAAAATTATAAATCAGATTTTAGTATTTTGTTGATAAATTTTTATTCCAATGTAGTAAATGTTTGAAAAAATAATTTGTGAATAAATAAGAGTAAATTTGATTCCAGTAACTAGCTAATGTGTATTTTACTTATTTTTACATTTTAGTAGATTACTCATAATGCTGTAGTACAATTTAGTTTTCAAAGGAAAACACAGCTATGGAATATACATACTCAGTGTATACAATGAATATTATATTGTCAGTAAAAATAAATACATTCACTGGGAGAACATATGAGAGTAAAAAACAAACAAAACACATATTTCGATTACATAAAAAATAAGCAAATTCTGAATCCACAGAGAAGTGTCAGCAGAATCAGAGCTTATTTTGTATTTATCCCAAAGTGAGTCTGATTGTGGACCTAATTTGTTTGTGTAAGCTCTGTTTCATGTTATTTTTATTCACTTTTTAGTTTTCATTCTTTTTTGTCATGGGCTATTTTTGTTTGTTTTGTAAAATAATGGGGGGTGGTGGGTTTCTGTTGACTAGGCTGGTCTCCAACTCCTGGCCTCAAACGATTCTCCCATCTCACCCTCCCAGAGTGCTGGGATTACAGGTGTAAGCCACCATGCCTGACCCACCATGGGCTATTGTTTAGTTTGCCTTTTGCACTGCTTTTCTAGTTTTTAAATGAATTTCCTTTATACTTGCTCTCGGATTTTTTTATTTCTATTTTTTTGAGACAGGCCTCACTGTCTGTCACCCTGGCTGGAGTGCAGTGGCATGAACTCATCTCACCGTAGCATTGACCAGCTGGGATCAAGTGATCCTGCCACCTCAGCCTCCTAAGTAGCTGGGACTACAGGCATACGTCACCATACCTGGCTTATTTTTTTACTTTTACTTTTTGTGGAGACAGGGTCTCACTGTGTTGCCCAGGATGGTCTCAAATCCTGAGCTCAAGAGAGGCTTCCACCTTGGCCTTCCAAAAGTACTGGGATTATTGGTGTAAAGCCACCAAGCCTGGCCTTATCACATTATTTTTTGTCCTGTTTTTTTCCCCCCTCCTTTTTAAAGTATTGCAGTGCTTTATATACTTTCTCTGAATTTTTTATTATGTTTAAGTTAGTCTTTAAAAGTCTTCAGTTTATAGTTTACTCAAGTGGTTCTGGGTTTTTTGGCTTTAGTTATTGATATTTTAAAATTTACCATCTCTGTACATTATGACTAAAAGTAGTTGAATAATTAGCTCATTTAGTTTATGGAAATATTTCTGAATAAATTTGTTAAACCCATCTGCATAATCTTATAAAAGCAGTTATCAAAGGAGCATGTTTTCAGTGGTTTTCTTTCTTGTTGGCAACTTGGCCATGCTTCTTGGTTTTCTTGTTAATATTGATAACCACCTTTAAAGCTATTAACACTTCTAGGAATTAGTAGAAACGGAACACTCAGATGTGCTGAATATAAGTAGGTCTCATAAATGGTATTTTTAGTTAAAACCTAAATTTACAAGCAAAAACAACCCCATTAAAAAGTAGGCAAAGCAGCCTGACCAACATGGTGAAACCCCATCCCTACCAAAAATACAAAAATTAGGCATGGTAGTGCACACCTGTAGTCCCAGCTACTCGGGATGCTGGAGCAGGAGAATCATTTGAACCCAGGAGGCGGAGGTTGCAGTGAGCCGAGATTGTGCTACTGCACTACAGTCTGGGTGACAAAGTGAGACTCTGTATAAGAAAAAAAAAGTGGGCAGAGGACATGAACAGACTCTTTTCAAAAGAATACATACATGTGGCCAATAAGCATATGAAGTAATGCTCAGAATTTTTGATCAGAGAAATAAAAAACTAAACCACAGTGAGATAACAGTCTCAAACCAGTCAGAATAGCTGTTAATACAAAGTCAAAAAATAACAGATGCTGGCAATGTTGCAGTGGAAGGGGAATGCATATACACTGCTAGTGGAAATGTAAATTAGTTCAGTCATTGTGGAAAGCAGCTTGGCAATTTTTGAAAGAACTTAAAACAGAATTACTATTGGGCTCAGCAATCTCATTGTGTATATACCCAAAGGAATGTAAATCATCATACCATAAAGACACTACCATGTGCATGTTCACCATGGCACTGTTCATGATAGCAAAGACATGGAATCAGCCTGCATGCCCATCAACAGTGGACTAGATCAAATGTGGTACATCTACAGCATGGAATACTACGCAGTCATAAAAAAACAAGGCCCTGTCCTTTCCAACAACATGCATGGAGCTGGAGGCCATAATCCTAAGTGAATACACACAGAAACAGGGAACCAAATACCATACATTCTTACTTATAAGTGGGAGCTAAGTATTGAGTATATATGGACACAAGGGTACAATAGACATTGGGTCCTACCTGAGGGTAGAGTGTAGGTAGAGGGTCAGGATCGAAAAACTACCTGTTGGTACAGTTATCACGTGGGTGATAGAATAATCTGTATAGCAAACCTCCGTGACACACAGTTTACCCATATAGCAAACCTGCGTATGTACCCCTGAACCCAAAATAAGAGTAAAAAATTAAAAAATGTAGACCTGTGTACATAGAAAAATCTTAACAGAATTTGATGTGATTCTGGAAAGTACTCAAGTGGGCACTTGATTCTTAAGATGAACGGTTCAGGTATTTAAATTGTTCACTTTTCTGATGCTCACAAAGTTTAAAGAAAGCTACACATATTCTAATTGTGGTAAAATATATACAACATAAAATTCATCATTTTAGCCATTTATACATATGTACAGTTCATGGAATAATACATTCACATTATTTTGCAGCCATCACCACCATTCCATCTTGAACTTTTTCGTGTTCCCAACAGAAACTCAAACACTTAACTCTCCATTCCCCATCACCCCTTGCAACCACTATTCTGGTTTCCATCTCTATGAATTTGACTATTTCAGGTACTTCATATAAGTGGAGTCATGTAATATCAGTCCTTTTGTGACTGGTTATGAGTGGCTTGTTTCACTTAGGATATCTTCAAGGGTAATCCATACCATTGTATGTATCAGAAGTTCGTTCCTTTTTAAGGCTACAATATTTTATTGTATTTATATACCACCTTTTGTTTATTATTTCACTTGTCAGCAGATACTTGGCTTGCTTTGGCCTTTTGGCTGTTCTCAATAATGCCGTTATGGACATGGGTATACAAACATGTTTGAGTTCCTGCTTTTCTTTTGGGTAAATACCCAGAAGTGGAATTGTTGTATCTTACGGGAATTCTGTGTTTAATTTTTTTTGAAGAATAGCCATACGTTTTCCACAGGGCTTAACACCATTTTACATGCACAAGGGTTTTAATTTCTCAACATCCTTGCTAATACTTGCCATTTTCTGTTTTAATAATAGTCACCCTAATGGGTGTGAACACATTTTTTAAGTAGTAAATACATATAGATGCAGGCTATGTATGTATTTTTAAATTGCACATTGAAACTCCCTTGTTGCTTGACTTTAACAAATTTAGGCAGCTTTTTTCTTTAGCCAACCAATACTTTATTCTTTAATAATAAAAATATAAATCCAGGTCTTTATTCCTGACTTTTTTTGTGTTCTGAATCAATACTTTGATACATTGGAGAATGTCATTTTTTGTGACTTTTTTCATGGTATGAAATACTAGGCCTCTCATGTAACAGGAGTGCACTGTAGTTATTTTGCCAATTTTTTTAATTCCCTTTATTCAATTCCTGTTGCATTTAATATAATTTTATAGTAATTATATGCTGAACACATTTCTGTTTTAGTACATACCTTGACCTTCATTTGATTATAAGCTACTAAACAGCAGAGCCATATTACTTGCAGTCTTACTTCCATAAAGCTTGCAAAAATAACTAATGTGTACTCTTGGGATGTGAACACTTATTATTCCACAAGACTTTCAAAGTAATGAGAGGTAATTTGTAATGAGGATAATATCTACTTTCTAGATTTAATGCTTGAATTAGGTGGAATTTGTCTAATAAATGCCTTGCATGAATATGAATCTACTATAAGGCTTGGTGTTCAATACTAAGTTTCTTGTGAGTGAGCCTAGTCAGATTCCTGAATTTGAGTTATTAATAGTTGAATATTTAGACAGTTTTCAAAGATCCTGGCTGGTATTTCTCTTCAGTGTGAAGAATATACTGTTCCAGAAAAAGTAAAGATACGAATGAATGATGATGAGATGTCATTTGTTAATATTTAAAATATTTTTTAATGTGTAGGCTTGCTTGTGGTAGACAACTTTGATTGCACTTGAAGTGTTTTTCATTCTTGCATTCTTAGAAATCATCAGCATTGTACTAAATAAGGGTTAACCTAGAAAGTGATGTTTAAAAATCTCTCTTCAGTTTCCTTATATAATAGTGATGGCTGTATTTATATAACAAAAAAGTATTACAATTTTTAATGCTATAATTGCTAAAGAAAGAATTGAATGTGTCAGTGTTTCTCCTTTATATAGCCAAAAGAATGAAAACAGATACAGTGTATATTGCAAGACTTTCTGTGCTAGAATGCCTAATATACTTCCATCAATGTGTTTTTAATGGTGTTTTCTCTGATTTCCAGTATTCAGAGGATATGAAGCACAAGACGACTCTTCTGGAGCTTCAGAAAATGTTTACATATTTAATGGTATGTTTAAGAATCACGGAGACGAGGCCAGGCACTATGGCTCACGCCTGTAATTCTAGCATTTTGGGAGGCCAAAGTGGGTTGATGGCTTGAGTTCAAGAGTTCGAGACCAGCCTGGGCAACATGGTGAAATCCTATCTCTACTGAAAATATTTTAAAAATTAGCCAGACACGGTGGTACATGCCTGTAGTCTTAGCTACTTGGGTGGCTGAGAAGGGAGAACCGCTTGAGCCCAGGAGGCAGATGTTGCAGCAAGCTGAGATCTTACTATTGCACTCAAGTCTGGGTGACAGAGTGAGACTCTGTCTCAAAAAAAAAAAAAAGAAAAAACATAGAGGGAAACAAATTAGGTATACCCTATAAAAAAAGCTAAAACGTTAAATGGAGTTAGTTTGAACAGGCTTTGTCATGACTATGTACCGTGGTCATTTTCTTTTTTTGAGACAGTCTTGCTCTGTCACCCAGGCTGGAGTGCAGTGGCATGATCTCAGCTCACTGCAACCTCCACCTTCCAGGTTCAACTGATTCTTCTGCCTCAGCCTCCTGAGTAGCTGGGACTACAGTTACACACCACCACGCCCGGCTAAATTTTCTGTTTTTAGTAGAGACAGGGTTTCACCATGTTGGCCAGGCTGGTCCCGAACTCCTGACCTCAAGTGATCTGCCCGCCTCGGCCTCCGAACATGTTGGGAATACAGGCATGTGCCACCGCGCCTCGCCCTATGTCAGTTGTCTCTGTTATTTGTCGTAATAACTTAGAAGTCATTACGACATCTCAGTTGTCTACATTCTGTTAATTTGTCCTTTGAAGAATCTGTTGTGTCTGATCCTTTTCCTGTTACAAAGTCACCCCCTTTTATGCTAGCTGATTTTTCTTTATATCTCTTAATTATAATCCCTAAGACTATAAAAGTGATCAATCTTTTAAAAAGAGATAGTAAATCAGCCGGGTGCAGTGACTCACACTTGTAACCCCAACACTTTGGGAGGCCGACGCAGGCAGATCACGAGTTCAGGAGTTCAAGACCAGCCTCGCCAACATGGTGAAACCCTGTCTCTACTAAAAATACAAATATGAGCCGGGTATGGTGGCACATGCCTGTAGTCCCAGCTACTCGGGAGGCTGAGGCAGGAGAATCACTTGAACCCAGGAGGCAGAGGTTGCAGAGAGCCGAGATTGCACCACTGCACTCTAGCTTGGGCGACAGAGTGAAACTTTGTCTTGGGAAAAAAAAAAAAGAAAAGAAGATAGTAAACCTTACAGTGTTATTCCTCTGCTTAAAACTCTTGAGTGAATCTTAATTATGA
The DNA here is from genome assembly GCF_009761245.1 of Sapajus apella. NCBI lineage: Eukaryota > Metazoa > Chordata > Mammalia > Primates > Cebidae > Sapajus > Sapajus apella. The sequence goes on from NW_022436966.1 coordinate 12,110,678, forward strand.
ACAGAATGGTACTCGAGTTCATCACCATGGCATACACCTTCTGTGTTTTTTGCCACTACCCTTCAACCTCCTATCTTACCCCTCTCCATTTGGAGTCCATTGCCCTGCTGCTTCATTGCTTTGGGTTTATTTGTGCCACTGTTTATGCCTGTGTCACTCTTCTCCATTTTCTTCTGATATTCATTTTTCAAGAGTCAGCTTGGTTTTTACCTCTGTAAGAGACTGTCTGTTCCACAGGTTAACCAGAGCATTCCAAGTCACCATGCCTCTCTGTTGTTTCTACCTCATGGATATGTTACTTTTCTCACCTGTTAAATCTTGAGGACAGGGATTGTGTCATACTTCTTTCTGTATTTTTCACTGTTTTTATTTCTTGAGACAGGGTCTCACTCTGTCACCCAGGCCAGAGTTCAGTGGTGCCATCTCATCTCGTGGCAACCTTGACCACGCCCCACTGCCTGGAACCACTGGCGTGTACCACCATGCCTGGCTTTTATTTTTTGTACACACAGGATCTCACTATGTTGCCCAAGCTGGTGTTGAACTCCTGGGCTCAAGCAGTCCACTTTCCCCACCCTCCCAAAGTGCTGGGATTACAGGAATGAGCCACCACACCTGGTTTTTCATCTCCTTTTAACAGAGCTGGAACATGCCATTTGAATTGACAAATAGAAAAATACTGGTTTAAATTACTATTTTAAAAGCTGTTGAAACAAAGTTCAGTTTCTGGGAAAGTTTATTCAGCCTGTAAAGGTTTTGTATTTTGTGCTTTGCAATATAGATACGAGTTGTGTTTTTTTTGTTTTTGTGTGTTTTTTTGTTTTGTTTTGTTTTGTTTTAAAGGTAGTGTTTCACCATATTGGTCAGGCTGGTCTCGAACTCCTGACCTCAGGTGATCCACCCACCTCAGCCTCCCAAAGTGCTGGGATTACAGGCGTGAGCCACCGTGCCTGGCTTGTTTTTGTTTTTGAGACAGAGTCTCGCCCTGTTGCCAGGCTGGAGTGTAGTGGCACAATCTCAGCTCACTGCAACCTCTGACTCCCTGGTTCTAGCGATTCTCCTGCCTCAGCCTCCTGAGTAGCTGAGATTACAGGCACGTGCCACCACGCACAGCTAATTTTTGTATTTTTAATAGAGAAGGAGTTTCACCATTTTGGCCAGGATGGTCTCCATCTCCTGACTTCATGATGTACCTGCCTTAGCCTCCCAAAGTGCTGGGATTACAAGTGTGAGCCACCGTGCCCAGCTGTGAGTCATTTGAGTCTCAGATTTCTTCCTAGAAATTCCTTGACCTAGGTAATTTAAGAATCTTCTAGCACCAAGACCATTAAACTAAAAATGCCATGAAAATTAAACAGATTTAGAAGAGAGCATTTTAAAACTAACTTTGTAGATTTACTACCTGTTCTTTATTTCTGTTACGTGTTCATTGAAGGACCTGTTATTCTCTTTTTATCTAACACTTAGAATCTTCCCCTCTCTTTTTCTTTGCAGGAGAGTGAATGCAAAGCATACAATCCTAGACCTTTTTGTAAAACATACACTATGGATAAGCAGCCTCTGAATACTGGGGAACAGAAAGATATGACGGAGTTTTTTACTGATCTGATTACCAAAATTGAAGAAATGTCTCCAGAACTGGTTAGTATCAGAATACTGAAAAGTTTATTTGAAATTTGAACAAATTCATCTTGTTTTAATTAGTTTCATGTTTTTTGTTTGTTTTATATTAAAGAAAAATACCGTCAAAAGTTTATTTGGAGGTGTAATTACAAACAATGTTGTATCCTTGGTAAGTATCCTGGTATAATACTTTGCTTTTTGGAGAGCTTAATATATTTTTGTTTATATTATAATTTTACTAATTTTTAATATCAATTGATTAGGATTGTGAACATGTTAGTCAAACTGCTGAAGAGTTTTATACTGTGAGGTGCCAAGTGGCTGATATGAAGAACATTTATGTGAGTAATAATGCACATAATTTTTTTACTTTATGCTTTTAACTATTTGTGTAGCAGGTTTATGTTTGTCATCTTAAGATTTTTAAACTTTTTTCATGTTTTTATGTATTTTCTTTTTATTGTACCATTTAAATAAGAAGGATCAATCATAAAGCTTTTTTTTTTGCCCCGTCAAAATTTAAATTTTTAATTAACCCTTTGAAAAAGTTACTAAGATTCATAGAATATCTTAACATGAGGAAAATAGTTTTCTGCTAAAATTTAAGGATTCACTTAAAAAAATGGTTTTTTTTGCTGAGCATTCTGCCAAATTGCCACCTTTTGTATGTTTCCATGTTGTAAACAATAATGTGAAACTTTTAAATACGGTTTTATACACAGGAATCTCTTGATGAAGTTACTATTAAAGACACTTTGGAAGGTGATAACATGTATACTTGTTCTCAGTGTGGGAAGAAAGTACGAGCTGAAAAAAGGTATGCTTTTTCAAATGTGATTTTTATCATTTTCTTACTTTTATCATTTCATCATAGAAGTGAAAGACAAACTAAGGACTTAAGATTAAACTTTTATGAAAATTATATGATTAAGGTAAAATCAGCTGCATGGAGCTCAGTCTCATGGAGCAACTTTTCATGTAGTTATTTAGTGAATTACAATTTATTTTGACATATACTTGAGCTGTTTGAAAATGCAGTCACTCAACTTGAAACTGTAGATTTTTGGGAGCGGAAACATGGTTGACAATGACATTAATCATTTTCATCATTATCTGTATTGAGTCTCAAATGTCTAGCTTTAGTGGCATTTTCTTAGGTAATACAGTGGACCCCCTTATCCTCAAGGGAAATGTTGCAAGACTCCACAGTAGATGTCTTAAACCTCAGATTGTACTGAACCCTATATATACTGCCCTTTGCTGTACATAACGTACCTATAATAAAGTTTAAAATGCAAAGTATTCTTGCCCTTTAGGGCCGTTATTAAGTCAAAGAAGGGTTACTTGAACACAAACATTGCAATACCATGACAGCCTATGTAATAAGAGAGCTGCTAAGTGACCAACAGGTGGGTAATGTCTGTAGCACACATATGCTGGACAAAGGGATGATTCACACCCTAAGTAAGATGGTCCAAGATTTTATCATGATACTCAGAATACCACACCACTTAAGAATTACTTTGGGGATTTTCTGTAGTAGCTAACTAGGAACTTTTGTACTAGCTAGCTTTTCCAAAGTATTTTTTATTAAGCACTATTCTGATAACTGGAATCCAATTAATTCTCACAACATTCCTTTGCAGTAGATACTTTTATTATCCCCATTTTACATGTGAAGACATGGAGTCACAGAATAAAGAAACTTTCCCAATGCTGATTCCTAAGATACAAATAGGCAAATTTCAGGGAGATAATCCAGTTGAATTTGAGTTCTCATTGGGGCATCCAGGTAGAAAGATCCTGCAGGCAGTTGGCTATTATGATTGGAGCTTGGCAAGAGAGATCTGGAATAGAGGTAGATTTGGGAGTAACTGTTGAGTTAAGAGTGTTAAATAAGTGTTTATACTATAATATCAAGCTGGTTCTTCTTTCCCTTTCAGTATGATAGTAGTATTTTTGGATGTGTATATTTTGGTACATTGATCAAAAATATTCTTCCTCAGCTTTCGGTTTTAGTAGAATTTGTTGGAAAATAACAATTTAGTTGACTTCAAATAAAAGTTGCCTTATAGACACATGTAGTGGCTCCCATCTGTAATCCCAGCACTTTGGGAGTTTAAGGCAGGTCTTGAGCCCAGGAGTTTGAGGGCAACATAGGGAAACACGGTTGCTACAAAAAATTATAAAACTTAGCCAGATGTGGTGGCATGTACTTGTAGTCTTAGCTGCTCAGGACGCTGAGTCAGGAGGATCATTTGAGCCTGGGAGGTAGCCTGCAGTGAGCCATGATTGTGCCATTGCACTCCAGCCTCAGGAATAAAATGAAAACCTGTCTCAAAAAAAAATTGCTATATTTGTACTAATGCATGCCAAACATTATACAATCTATTTTCTTTATTTTTCTTTCAGGAGTCACATGTTGCCCAGGCTGGTCTTGAACTCCTGGGCTCAAACAATCCACCCACCTTAGCCTCCAGAAGTGCTGGGATTACAGGCACGAAGCCACTGCACCTGGCCAGAAGGCTCTTAACAGCCATAAAATTGCAGGTTTAGGACAGAGTAGTTGAGTAAACATTTTAATTTTACGTTGAAAGACAAATAGAAATTGGATTCGAAAGCATCTTATGCAATTAGTTACTAGAAACAAATGGAGCAAAATAGAAATGCCCTCCTTGAATATGCAAAAAATCTAGGAGTAGGCCAGCCTGCATTTTTAAGTAGCATATTCACAGGCAACAGTAGTAGAAAATAAGGTTGGTAACATGATGGCATCAAATTACTGCCCTCTACATTTTAGGATTATCTGTGTAATTGATTGAAACTATCAGAATATCTGCCTGAGAAATAATGTAGTTGTTGAAAAAGACTAAGAGCTAAGCCAACCTGGAAGTACAGAGGACAAGTGACAGAAGAGAGGCAAGGAAAGAAAGAAAATTAGGATAAAATGGTAACCCAAACAGTGGGAAGAGAATCTCAAGAAGATAATCAATTAACTTAATTCACAGAGATGAAAGAAAATGACAGCTGAATAAAAGCATTGGATTTTTCTAGAAGGTAGTTTAGTGATGGGTTTTGTCAGGTTATAGGAATAGAAACAGCATTGTCAGGACACATGGAATCAAGCATAAATCATTCATTTTAAAAGTTTGGCAACAGGTCGTGCACGGTGACTCATGCCTATAATCCCAGCACTTTGGGAAGCTGAGGTGGGTGGATTGCCTGAGGTCAGGAGTTTGAGACTAGCCTGGCCAACATGGTGAAACCCTGCTTCTACTACAGATACAAAAATTAGCCAAGCATGGTAGCTCAAGCCTGTAGTCCCAGTTACTTGGGAGGCTGAGGCAGGAGAATCACTTGAACCTGGGAGGCAGAGCTTGCAGTGAGTCAAGATTGTGCCAGTGTATTCCAGCCTGGGCAGTAGAGTAAGACTGTCTCAATAACAACAGTTTGGCAATAAAACAGCAAGGAAGATAGTAGACAGAAAGGGTCTTGGGGCTCAAACAAAGGATTTTTCTAGATGAAGGAGACCTGAGCATGTTTGAAGGCAGAAAATAAAAAGCTATCATACAAATAAGACACTAAAATTGCTTAAGAGGAGGTTTTTCTATGTCATTATTTATTTGAAAGGGATGGTATTCATTTTTCTAATCTCAAAAAGTGTAGTAGTCGGACAAATCGTTAGGTGGACACAGTCAGATGAAAGCATAGCTGTGCAGGCAGTTACACGAAGAAGCCACTCTTACGTGAAGAGTTGGGTTAGGGTAAGAATTAGGGACATACATAAAATGGAGTCAGTCAAAAGTTAACTACTGGCAGGCTGAGCGCGGTAGCTCATGCCTGTAATCCCAGCACTTTGGGAGGCTGAGGTGGGCGGATCACCAGGTCAGGAGTTCGAGACCAAGCTGACTAACATGGTGAAACTCCGTCTCTACTAAAAAATAATAAAAGTTAGCTAGGTGAGGTGGCACGCACCTGTAATCCCAGCTACTTGGGAGGCTGAGGTAGGTGAATTGCTTTAACCCAGGAGGCGGAAGTTGCAGTGAGCCAAGATCACACCACTGCACTCCAGCCTGGGTGACAGAGCAAGACTCTGTCGTGCAAAAGAAAAAAAAAAGTTAACTGCTGTAGAAGAATATAATAAATGAGTAACTAAAAGATAGTCAAGGGTCTGAGTCAAATTCTTTGGAGAATCTTTCTAATTGGAATGAATGTATTGAATAAATTTGTCATTCTTATAACCCCCTTCTTTTGTCTGATAAGATTCTGCTGTTTTCCTGAAATACCTCTCACAACTCTCCCAGGTATTCAGTCATTTGTGCTCTTAACATACTTTAATATATCTGTACTAACATAGTAAGTATTCAGCAGAAGTGGGCCAGTTGAGGAAGTGAACAGAGTGCTTCTTATCCTCAACAGGATCATCATATTCTGCTCTGTCTTCAAACCTTTAGTTTTCTCAATCTGTACATTCTACCTGAGTAATTTATCAACCACCATAATACCAATTTTACTGATATGCTACTGAGTCCCAAATCATCTTAGTTGAGAATGCTTTGCTGCGCTGTCCTGTCTTCATCTTTCCGGATCTGTTCATCTCTTTGATCCATTGACAAAATGCATGTTTTCACCCTACGTCATTCATCTAGTAAGGGATTACAACCAGGCTTCACAATTCTGGTTCACAAAAAGAAGTATTTTGATTCCTGTTATTTAGGGAAGAAAAGAAAACTCCGAACCAAAGACCTCCTTGGCTCTGGAGTATGGATGAGACTCCTGTTTATGCTTCCATAGCACCCTTTTGCATCGTCATCATATTTACCACAATCTACCGTAACATTTTATTTTTCATATCTCGACTTTATAAAAGGCTTTTCAGAATGGAAAAACTTGTGTGTGTGTGTTTGATTTTTTTTTTAACAAATTAAAATGTTAGATTTAACAACCGATTTAAGTACAGAAAGATGAAACAAATGCACAGTTGCATATATATATATACTATATCAAACAAGCAGCCTTTCTAACAGGATCTTGTAGAAAGAAAAAAACATCCAAATGGGGAAGAGTCCTGGTTTCATCAAGAAGTTTTTATGACATTTGATTTTAAACCATATGTAAATACAGTAATCTGAAGGATTTGGCAAAGATTTTTTCATTTGCAATTTTTTAAAGTAGACATAGATTTGCTTAGAATAAACTTGATATTTATTTAGGAGCACACTAAAGTTGAGGACAAAGAATAGGAATAAATTCACAAATGCAGAGTGATGAGCAGTAAAAAGATACCGAACAGCTAGCTGACTGACATCCAAAGTGATTACCTAATGATCAGAGACTGAAGTCCTTATTCTACAAAAGCAGGAATAGTTTAGTATATAAACAGTACAGCTTAGTTTGTGGTTATATCTTGGCTTCTATTTACTAAGAAAAATTAGCATAGTTATGTGTAATCTTTAGTAGACAACCTGCATTCATTTAAATAATATTTTCTATAATAGTGTGATATAAGGCCACAATATTTATTTTGGACAAACCCCTTAAAGTAGTGATTTTAATATCAGTATTACTCATTCTTTTGAAATATAAAGTTTTTTAACCTAATTAAGATTACAGATAATCTTTAAAATACTACATACATCATGATTAGTATATTAAAATTATTTATACTCGTATCTACTCTCCAGTGAAAATTTACTACCAAATTTTTACAGTAGATATTCATCAGTCTGACTTGCCTATTAATTGATCCCATAGTATAATTATAGATCAGTTTGATTTTAGGGTCTGTTCTTTGATTTTCCTAAATTAGGAATGCAGCAGTTACAGAACAAATAAACACAAGTGATGCAGCAATACAAGGATCATAACAGCTCTTTAGTTAGCTACATGGAAGTTCGAATACAATCCCACTAATGAACAGCCAGATTCCAGTTCCTCATCAAAAGGTGCTGGTGGAGGTTGTCAGGCACCTTCCGATATACATCTCCAGTCAGTAAATGAGAGAGCAGCAGAGATGGCAGAAAAACTTTCAGAAATTTTGCAAAGAATATGCCCCCTTTCTTCATGATGCTTGTGTTTCTCATGCTGAGAGTGGTCGTGCATTTTGGTGGTTTAATCTGTAAATAGGAGAGAGTACCTTCCTTATAGGTTGTAAAAATTGTATGTGTTAACACACAGCAAGCCCTTAGGGGAAGAACTCCTTGGGGGGAATATTTTCTGGTTAACCAATCCTATGTCCAATCTGAGTTTTTATTTTTAAAACGCTTTCAACTTGTTTCCTTCTTTCAGTATAACCTTCCTCAGACTGAGAGCTGTTTTTCTTTTTTCTTTTTTTTTCTTTTAAACGGAGTCTCCCTCTTGTTGTCCAGGCTGGAGTGCAATGGCGCAATCTTGGGTCACCACAGCCTCTGCCTCCTGGGTTCAAGCAGTTCTCCTGCCTTAGCCTTCCAAGTAGCTGGGATTACAGGCACCGGCCACCACACCCAGCTAATTTTTTGTATTTTTAGTAGAGACGGGATTCCACTGTTGGTCAGGCTGGTCTCGAACTCCTGATCTCAGGCGATCCACCCGCTTTAGCCTCCCAAAGTGCTAGGATTACAGGCCTGAGCCACCGTGCTCAGCCTGTTTTTCTTTTTTCTTTTCTTTCTTTTTTTTTCCCCCTTGAGACAGAGTCTCGCTGTGTCATCCAGGCTGGAGTGCAGTGGTGTGATCTCAACTCACTGCAGCTTCAGCCTCCCAAATAGTTGAGATTACAGGCATGCGTGTACCATACCTGGCTGATTTTTATAAGTAGAAACGTGGTGGTGTGATGTTGGCCAGGATGGTCTTGAACTCCTTGCCTCAAGCAGTCTGTCCCCTTAGCCTTCCAAAGTGCTGTTTTTCTCTCCAGTGCTGTGGCTATCTGTTTCAGAAGCATGAGAGCTGTTTTCTCTCCAACACTTTGGGTGTCTGTTTCAGAAGCTGTCAGTATCCTGTCACAGTGAGAACTCTTGGAGGTACTCTGTCCATACTCATGCTGGGCATCCAGCAGTACTTTTTCGATGTCACTGGTAGAAATAGAAACTGAGGCTGGAACACTGCTCCCATTCCTATTACTGTTAAAGTGTAATTCTACCCAGGAACCCTGCAAGCTCTCCTCCTGCATGTTAGGGGCTCTGTTCTGTGACATGGTGCTAGAGGGTGGCTGCCAGGCATTGGTCTGTCCATTAGTGGTGGGAGGTGAGAAAAGGGGGAGAAGGAGTGCTGCTGCCTATGCTCAGGGACTGACTATATATTAAAAAGAATGTGATTTAGAATACTCTACTCTCCCTTATCTGTGGTTTTGTTTTCTGCAGTTTCAGTTACCTGCGGATAAGCATTTTCTGAAAATTTCAGAAATAATTCTTAAGTTTTAAATTGCACACTGGACTGAGTAGCATAAATGAAATCTGGCACAGTTCCCACCTCTTTGTCCAGCATGTCCATGGTGTATCTACTACTTGTCCATTAGTCACTTAGTAGCTCCTTTGGTTACCTTTGCAATATTGCACTGCTTGTATTCAGGAAACCTTTATTTTTACCAAAGTGCAAGAGTATTTATCATAACAGTTGGGCTATACCAAAGAGACACTGTAAAATGCCTTAAAGTTCTCAATATGAAAAGAAAAATCATACGATGAGGTTGCTAAAATCTATGAAATGGTGAACAGTATATTCTTATAATTGTTCTATTTTATTAATACTTGTTGTTAATCTCTTGCTGTGCATAACTCAGAAATTGAACTTTATCATAGGTATGTCTGTTTAAGAGAAGCCATGGTGTATGTGGAGTTCAGTGCTGTCCTCAATTTCAGGCAGACACTGGGAGTCTCAGAAGGTATCCCCTGAAGATAAGGGGACTACCATACTTCTTAACTCGGAGTTGAAAATTGAAATAGATATTGCATAACAGAAATCTAAAGTATTTGTGAAAAATAATCTTTATTATTTTTTTTCTTGTCTCTCAGGGCATGTTTTAAGAAACTGCCTCGCATTTTGAGTTTCAATACTATGAGGTATACGTTTAATATGGTCACGATGATGAAAGAAAAAGTGAATACACACTTTTCCTTCCCATTACGTTTGGACATGACACCCTATACCGAAGATTTTCTTATGGGAAAGAGTGAGAGGAAAGAAGGTGATTTTTCCATTTCTTTCTCTTGTCTGTGATTATTGTCAGTCTCCGTAACAGGGTAGTCATAAAGGTGTCATCAACTACGCAGTTAACAAAACTAAATTGAATCTTAGAAGGGAGAAGGTTAAGACACTATCATGCATTCAGTCAGTTAACCAGTAAATATTTAGTACCTACTAGGACTGTGTTCCTAGGCACACTTCTATTTGCTAGTGACACAGTGGTGAACAAGATAAGCACGGTTTTGTTGCTCTTGTGGAGCTTAAATCTTGTGGGGGTAAGTCTTTTTATGTTCTTTTTCCCGCTCTCCCCACCCTTAGACAAGATTCTGTGTCCCATGCTGGAGTACAGTGGCATGATCTTGGTTCATTCCATCTCCTGGGTTTAAGTAATTCTCATGCCTAAGCCTCCCAAGAAGCTGAGACCTTACACACCACCACGGCCACCTAATTTTTGTATGTTTAAGAGACAGGGTTTTGCCGCATTGGCCAGGCTCATTATGAACTCCTGACCTCAGGTGATCCACCCGCCTTGGCCTCCCCAAAAGCTGGGATTACAGGCATGAGCCAATGTGCCCAGCCTTTTGCTTTTTTATCCTTCTTTAGGAGGAAGTTCTGTTTTGCTTAAACTAAGGTTCTGGCAATGTATTTGTATAAAGAGATCTGATTAAAATTTTAAAGGTTTGGAGAAGCCAGTTATGCTGTATGCTAAGTTTCAGGAAAGAGGACTGTGTTATAATCTAACTCAGTGCCTAGCACTTAATGAGTATCCAATAAATGTTTTACCCTCATTCAGTGGGATATGAGAGGTGTAAACAATGAATGCACACCATTTTTTCAGGAGACGTACTCTTTCCTTGAAGAGAGGAGAGAGGATGGTAACTGTAGCTGTAAAGAAATAAAGAGTTAAGAGAGGGAATTAGTAAGGTTAGGCTTTGAGTATATTTATACCTTGTAGAAGGCCGGGTGCAATGGCTCACACCTGTAATCCTAGCACTTTGGAAGGCTGAAATGGGCAGATCACCTAAGGTCAGGAGTTCAAGACTAGCGTGGCCAACATGGTGAAACCCCAATTCTACTAAAAATAGAAAAAAAATTATCTGGGTGTGGTAACTCATGCTGTAATCCCAGCTACTCAGGAGGCCAAGACAAGAGAACCACTTGAACCTGGGAGGAGGAGGGTGCAGTGAGCTGATTTGCACCACTGCACTCCAGCCTGGGCAACAAAGCAAGACTGTCTCAAAAAAATAAAAATAAAAACAAGTTGTAGGACATGGCCCAGTAGAGATGACAGGCGAAGTTAAGAAGTGGGCATTGTATATACATCCTACTTTTTAGACCTATTATCAAACCATTTGAAAGATTAGGCAGGTAGTGACACATGCCTGTAGTTGCATCTACTGGGACTCTTAGGTGGGAGGATCACTTGAGCCCAGGAGTCCAAGGCCGCAGTAAGCTATGATCATGCCAGTGCATTTCAGCCTGGGTGGTAAAGCAAGACATCTATTTGAAAAATAAATTTTTTTTTTCTGGAAAAGTATAGTAAAACCTCCTCACAGCTGTGCTTCATTATATTTCTTGTGATGTTTCCACTTGTGAAGGTAGCAGAATTTATGACGAGATAAAGGAATTTGTTAGGCCACAAGTGATGCATTCAGATCCTGGCACTGCCTACGGAAGCAATGCCTACTCCTCAGCCACTGCTTTGATGCCTTGAGCCATATCTTCTCTTACTGACCTAATTATCTCTTCATGTTCCAGTTCAGAATGTACCCTCAAGTCAACTAAATCTTATCATTTCCTTATTCCATATTCTTTTTCCTTTCTATGTGGTAGTGGGAATACAGATCATAAATCATATATCTTCTTCAAACTTATTAGAGCATTCTATAATTTTTTTTCCTCAGTATCTTTTATTACCTTTAGATTTTAAATCTTTGGGAATAGGAAGTGTGCCTTTTTCTTTATTTTGTTCCTGTCTACACAAGTCTCCTACTACATATTGTTTTTTATTAACTGATGTATATTTGGAAGCTGCCAGTAAGTGCCTCATTTTCCCTTTTTTGGCCAACTGCTCAAACCATGTTTAAACCACTTAATATGAGACTAAAAGAAGTATTCTAATTTTTTTTTAGGTCTTAGTTTGCCTGCTCCTAATAAAGATTAAATAGAATGGAGCATTTTGTATTACCTATTTCAAAAGACTAGTCATATTAAACAAAAATATTATATATTTATACTTTATATTGCAGTTGTTTTATAGTTTATATTGAAGTTATCTACAATTATGCACTAACACATGGTTGTTTTTCTAGTGGTTCGTATAATATGTCCTTTAGGGTAGTAGGCTAAGGATGGTGAATGACTAGTAAATAGTTGTTTTGTACCTATTTATCATAAAGTATTTGTGCCCCTATTTCTGTAAATAAAGCTTATTATAAAAAGTGATTGTGAGTAAATTGTGACATTGTGAAAATTACTTTTATTGTATTAAAATGACTAACAAAATATTATTAATTGTAGTTAATAAAGTTTATTATAACAAGTGTTTCTAAGTAACTGTTGTGAAGTATTGAAAATATTTCCATTTTATGTAAATCATTTCAGGTTTTAAAGAAGACAATGATCATTCAAAAGACACAGAGAGCTATGAATATGACTTGATAGGAGTGACTGTTCACACAGGAACAGCAGATGGTGGACACTATTACAGCTTTATCAGAGATATAGTCAATCCCCATGCTTATAAAAACAATAAATGGTGAGTTTTAAATACTTCTTTGAATATTTTAAAATTTTTTCTTTAAGGTAAAAATTTATGGTAGTTTTCTGATATGTTTTCAGTGCTTAGTTTTCTAAAAACTTTCTACAAAAGCTGGAAAAGAGGCAGACAAAATTTTTAAATGAAGTTAACTCTCAACAGACAGTATAAATCAATTCTTAAACATATGGATGTTTTAAATCTTGAGAATTTGAATTCTTTCCTCAGAAAAATGAACACACAGAGTTTTACAGACAACTTTAAGAGATTTATTGGCAACATTTCAACTCTTACCTTCTCCATTCATTTAAGAGCTGTTTATTGAATATCTTCTGCAGGGTAGCCTTATATGTGCCATTAGGAGTCTACCTGAATACTCTGCCTATTTCACCTCCTACTGGCAGGACTACCCACACTTACTTTTTATCCTTTTATCAAGTTACTGGTTTGAAGTCATTGGAGCAGTCCCCAGTACCTGTTTTTTGGTCTTCAGATATTATTAGAAAGGGTCTGGCCTGTAGGTACTATATGTGTGCTAGGCACTGTTCTAAGTGCTAGGGATATTGCTTTGAAGAAAATGTACAGTTGTTAATTGATTTTCAGTTAACAGAATAGTTTCAGTTATTTTTCAGTCCTTCACCCATCATGTCCATGGTGCCTTTTACTTTTTTTTAATCCATTTGAATGTTTCCTTAAATATATTTTGAATCATTTTGATCATAAATTTTGAAATGGTATCTGTCTTTGAAAGTTCTCACGTCTCTTAATTTTTCCTAGTAGCTTTACATGTTTTTTATATATATATA